>NC_136499.1:6469848-6492348 GCF_053919585.1 Euprymna scolopes
ATTCAAAAACTGATTCTCAATTCATGCAAAATGGTAAAAAAACATTCTGAAGCATGTTTCTGTTGCATTTTTGTCAAAGTTTAAAACAGAATTTTATTGAATATCTTTCTTCTAAAGTGTCTTCATGTCCAGATTGCATTCTTGAAATTTATCGGCTGTTTCAATCAGGCTTTAGTAGAGTGTATTTCAATTCCTGCTGTAGCTGTTCATTTAAACCTGAAATCATAAAAATTGACCAGTAATCTCATAAAATGCATACCAATAACATACTGAATTTTCAAGAGTCTACAACGCTTTTAAATATATGTACAAAAAAGTCTGGAAACTTATTGAAAACATCTCATGAATTCTTCACTGACCTGTATACATTTAAGATGGGGAAACTGAGAATTTTGTTATTATTATTTCTAAATAACAAATCCCTATACTCTTATTGGATGTATTTTATTTTCCTTGATTATATGGTGTAATACACAAAATGGCAATTTATACTTGTATCATAAGAATAAATTAAATAACTCTGAGAAGAAATAATGCGCTTTTGAATGTTACAGATGTTTATAGTTTGTTAGGTATACCAGTTGCAGATGACATGATTGAAGCAGGGGGTCAAAATGTGCTAAAAATGCAGGCGCTGAAATGTAGGAGTTGATTATGTCATGCCTTCAAGGAGATAAGCAAAAGGATTTTAAAAAGTGCTAGAAATTCAGGGGATCAAAGTTCTGCATCAATCAACAAAGAAAACTTCACCTCAATAATGGTTTATTGGTTTTGATACCGATTTGCACGCTTCTTTTAACAGTGGTTACTGCACTGTTACATAGGAGATGGCAGCACTGCTTTACCCTTCATCTTCAGCTTTTACAGGGTGCAACTTCTTTCACTCGATGTTACAGGCTGGAACGATAAAATTGTCACCCTAGAAAAGACGACTTTATTTCATTTCTGTTTGATGAAAATCGGTTTTCTTTTTTGTTGCAGACCATCTACGAGTTGGCCAGTTGTGTACAGATCCCAAGAGTGATAGGAGCCTTTTATCATGTCTTAAAGTGACACAATGTTCAACGAGCGAGATCAGAAATGTGCCGTTGTACAACTCATGCTTTACCAATCCAAGTTATGACAACAGGACCATTACCAGCACCCTCAAAATGCAAATCGAGACAGTACAACAATTGAGATTACAGATCAATGCATCGAACTACCCTTTGTCGGTACAGTTATGGTTTTTGGTGTGGTTTCAAGTGAAGACTACATCATGTTACTGTCCATCTTCGAAGTCGGCTTGAAGGTCAACACCAAAGTGTACCTGAATGTACTGAAGAGTGCGGTGATCGCTTAGTATAATCAGATGGCCACTGGCAGACTCCCGGTATGGCAGCAGGTCTCAGCAGCGGCCCACGAGTCCAAAGAGACTTAAGTTTGGCTTCAGAAGGAGTGCTTTGATATTATAATCTTCTGTCACTGGCTCCCCTTCTTCTCCGACCTATACCTGCTGGGCTACTTCGTTTAATCATACATTGAGAACATCACCAACGTCACCAACATCACCATCATCACCAACATCACCAACGTCACCAACGTCACCAACATCACCAACATCACCAACATCACCAACGTCACCAACATCACCATCATCACCAACATCACCAACGTCACCAACGTCACCAACGTCACCAACGTCACCATCATCACCAACATCACCAACATCATCAACATCACCAACATCACCAACGTCACCAACGTCACCAACATCACCAACATCACCAACATCACCAAAGCCAACCTGATTGCCGCTATACACTGAGTATTCACCCTAAAGAAAACAACACTAAAGTTTTATTTCAAAACTTATTGAAAAAAATCAATTCAGGTAACTTCATTATGTAGTAGAACTGATATCTATTCAATGTAGCCGCCTTCAACCTCAATCACTGTCTTGGAGCATGCCTTTCCCACAACCGCCACCAGGAGCTTGTGAGTACTCAACGGATGGCAACGACCAAACTGGCTTTGGTATTGTGGGAGGTCATGTTGGTGATGTTCTTGACATATGACCAAACAAAGTAGTCCAGCGGGTTCAGATCGGAGGAGAAGAGGGGACAGTGAGAGGAGGGTACAAAGCACCCTATCTGAAGCTAAGCCTGAGTCTCTTTGAACTTTTGGGTTGACGCCGAGGCCGTTTGCCACACCCAGAGTCTGCTAGCCATCACCTGATTGAACCAGGAAATTGCCACACTCTTCAGTACATCCAGCTACATTTTGGTATTTACTTTCAAACAGACTTTGAAGATGTGAGATGGGATTTGGAAGCACATCAAAATCCATAACTTTTTTGTCCTCATCCTGGGCATGTCATAGTAATCCAGCGATGCAATGGATCGGTAGAAAGCATCTCTGATTTCGCTCGTTGAATATTATGTCATGTTCAGTTATGATAGAACGCTCCTATTGCTTTTGGAATTTGTACACAACTGGCTAACTAGTAGATGGTCTGCAACAAAAAACAATACCGATTTTCATCAAGCAGAAATGGAATCAAGTCGTCTTTTCTAGGGCGACAATTTTATCGTTCTAGCCTGTAACATAGAGTGAAAGAAGTTGCGATAATACATAGAAAGTGAATTTTTTTTCAGTTTATTACAAATTACGGCTTATAAGAATAATTAAAATAGATATTTTTTTAAAACATAACTCAATTCCAGAACTAAAGTATATTTTAGCGTGTATTTTTTGGATTAAATGTTGTGAACCGGTATATATATAGAATTAAAACACAAATTGGCATTTACTGGAAACGAAATAGATAAAAAAGAAAGACAAATACAATACTTCGCTCAACCTCCTAGGCTTAAAATTCATAAACAAAATGAAAAAAACAGATACATTGAGGTAACTGCAAATGGTTGCTGCGAGGAAAGTGGGCTCCCTCTACCGTGCTAGAAATCTTCTTTTTTTTTTACATTGAGGTCACCACTTATCAAGGCTCAGAAGCCACCCGGGGATAAGGGTTACTGTGTGTACAGTAATCAATGGGATAGTATCGTAGTAATAGTTAGTATTGGAGATTTGATAAAGTGTCTTACTTAAGGGGGCGGTTCATTAGGAATTTGTTTGTGTTGAACTTCAAGACATCCAAGTTGAAGTCGGGAGGGAAACAGGTAAGTGGCAGAGAGCTCCACTGGCGTGCAGTTCTAAGAAAGAAGCTTTGTTCATGGAATCTGCGTTTTGATTTAGGCACAGATAAAGAGTGGGGAAAATTATTGACATTGGTTTCAGTATCGGGTGTTTTGGCGAGGGGGGGCCAGAGAATGGAGCTCAGACGAGCACTTGCCATGGAAAAAAACGATAAAACAGAGACAGGCTCGCAACGTCTCTTCTGTGGGAGAGAGGTTGCAGGGAAGAGAAAAGGCCATCCCTCACCAAGCCACGAAGTCTATTTTGTACTCTGTCAAGGCAGGATAGGCTGTTTTTAGCAGCTCCTGCCCAGATATGGCAGCAGTATTCCATCCTTGGACGTACTTGGCTTTTATATAGCTAGAGAACTGCATCAGCAGTGAGATATCTTCTGGAGCGGTAGAAGGATCCCACCATTTTCCCAGCGACCTTGGCCACAGACTTGATGTATGTGTTCCATTTCAGATCAGGAGTAAAGGTCAAACCCAGAAGCTTATCAAAACATGGGGCCTTCCCTAGAGGAGAGCCATTCATTTCAATCGATGCCAGATGGGGATCAGAGCGTTTATGATGTAATGATAGGAGCTTGGTCTTAGATACATTAAAGGTAACCAGCCACCTCTTCCCCACTGTACCACGTGCTCAAGATCTGAGGAGGGAGAATCAGAGAGAACATTGTAATTTACGGCCTTTGATGTGTTGCCATAGATAGTCGTGTCATCAGCATAGATGTCAACGAATGATTTAAGTATGTGTTTTGGGAGATCATTGATGTAGATCAAGAAGAGAGTTGGGCCCAGGATGGACCCCTAAGAGACTCCAGTATTAATACTGTGGGCCTCTGATTTCTGCCCATCAATCACTACTCTTATGAGTCTATCAGAGAGAAATGATTTAATGATAGAGAAAACATTTCCAGTTATACCGTAGCTGGAAATCTTGTAAAGTAGGCCTTTATGCCATACCTTATCGAAGGCCTTTGATATGTCAAGAACAATTACCCAAGAAATGAAGCCTTTGTCAAGAGATTCGCTAATCCTATGAGATATAACCATTAGCATATCTGCTGTAGATCTAGCAGAACGGAAACCATATTGCGTGTCACTAAGAAGGTTATTTCTGTTGAGATGGTTGACTATTTCTCTATTTAATATGGATTCCAGCAACTTACTCATTACACACAAGAGACTTATTGGTCTGTACTGAGAGGGAGATGACTTTTCACCTGAATTCTTAAATACAGGGCATACTGATGAGGTTTTCCAAGGTGTTGGAAAGCACTTCTCCTTAAGGCAACGCTTAAACAGTTTGGTAAGTATGGGGGCAAGTTCTGGTCGCAGCTTTTTCAACACTATAATTGGCATGCCATCAGGGCCAGTTGCTTTACTGGAATCAAGGTTCTTGATTAGCTTGGCGACCTCACGCACAGATATTTGTTTGTTACCTAGTGTGTTGTGTGTTATAGGAGGAAATACAATGGCCTTCTCCTCATCGGGTAGAATTAGCTACAAATTCTTTGCAAATAGTTTGGCTTTGTCCGATGCTAACAAGATGACCTCTGGTCCATTGATAATGGTTGGGATAGAACGCATGCTTCTGTTCAGGATCCTATTTGCTATTTGCCAGAACTGGTGGGAAACAAACCGCTGCTCAGCTACTTTGGATTTAACGGATTGAGCATATAGCTCTCTTGCATTTTTTATTAC
Organism: Euprymna scolopes; assembly: GCF_053919585.1. NCBI lineage: Eukaryota > Metazoa > Mollusca > Cephalopoda > Sepiida > Sepiolidae > Euprymna > Euprymna scolopes. Next base: position 6,474,732 of record NC_136499.1, read on the forward strand.
TCTTTTATAGTGGTTGCTGGCGGTCCTGAAAGCAGCTTTAGTCTCAGTGCATCTATTACGTTTGTAGCTATGGAAAAAGTGATTTCTGTGCGTGATAGCACCGGCACATTCAGGGGAGAACCATGGCTGGCTGTTAGGTTTTTGTTGGAATTTTTTGGATGGTATGAATTGGTCTATGCCTACGAGTAACCATTCGGTCAGGTCTGATACTATAGAGGACACATCCTTTTTACACATGGAATGGAGAGGTAGATCAGATATGAATGTATGGAAGCTATCCCAGTCAGCCATAGAGTATCGATATACAGTACGGTGGAAAGGTACGTCTGTAGACTTATCGCATTTCATTTTTATCTTAACTGATACAACGGAGTGGTCGGAGGATCCCAGAGGAGATAGAATGGCACATGAGCATAGCTCAGGGGAAGTGGAGAGAAAAAGGTCTAGACGGTTTGCATACTGACCGGTAGTATCGGGCACACAGGTGTGCTCATAAACAATCTGAATGAAGTCATAGGCGATGGCAAAATCATGACAGAACCTCCCCTCATCATCAGTCTTATTTGAGTTGGTCAGCCATTTCACATTATGGATATTGAAGTCACCGCAAATGTGAATGTTAGCTGTGGCATGAGCAGACAGGATGTGGTCAATTTTCTCCGACATACTCTTAAAGATAGTAACCCCACTGTTGTGTGGGCGATAGAGAGAAAATATAAATGCAGTGGTGTAAGCAAGTGCACCCCGGAAGCACATATAAGGTAGATTAGGGTCTTCTCTGGAGATATCCCTGCCACATGGGAAGCCATCTTTAATGTTGGGGGTCAGATTTAGATGTTAAGTTAGAGTATCCTTTAATTATGAATTCATCTAGGGAGGTGGTCGGCCCTATTCCAGTTTTGCTTAGAAAAAATATGTCCGGTTTCGTCTCCTGTAATTGTGTTTCAACCTCTGGAAGGTTGGAACGTAGACCCCTGACGTTGGAGAAGGAGACCTGGTAGTAGGGGTCTACGTTGGAGAAAGGGGTTCTAGGTTTATCCGTGTTTTTTTTTTTGTTTTTTTTGAGATATTTCATGTTGAGGATTTTGGGATTTGTGGAACAGGTCAGTATACTTTGTTAGAGCAGTACAGAGAGGGAAAGTAAGAGAGAAAAGACGGGAATATTTTTTTTGTAGCACATAAGGTAAAGACGTAACAATTACCCACTAGTATGGCCTCGAGAGACCCCACCAGAGACTACTGCATGGTCCAGAATCCATTCACCAAATGGCAATACAGCAACCCCAGTACTTTGCACCTGCTGATAGGACAGCCTCCTTAGTGGTTAATCCAAGGTTCGGGTCCCTGATTATCAAGCGGTTAACGTCAGCCCAGATGAAAACGTTTACCTCCAGCACACTTACTAGTGACATGGCCACAAGGATAGACATAGAGACAGAAAATTTCCGACATCTCAGACTACTGTTCACGAAGTACTACCGACCTTTAAAGCAGCTTTTTCTTCACCCTTTGTCAGAAACATCACTCATTGGAAATGAGGACTGAGGGACAGAAAAAGAGAAGCGAGAGTTACTGGAGCTGCCGATAAAACGTCCACTGCATTATCTACTCTCCATTAAAAAAAAAGGTAAGAGGGACTTATTAATAATAGTATAAGTCCTTTGCCCCATTCCCAGTTTAGGATAGTACTTGAAGATAGTTTCCCCTCCAATATTAATCCGTTGAAGTTTTTTTTTTTTTTTTTTTTTAGATACCTCGAGGTAGAACCTTCGAGCTTCACCTTATAATTAAGTTCCAATAATGGGAATTGTGAAGTCGGCTTATGTTTTTGGATTGGAGAATCTTATTTAAAGACTGGTTTTGAGTAGTACCAGGCATATTTGACAAGAAAGATTTAAAACAAGAAAAATAGCAAAAAGGATAAGTAAAGTTAAGATATTTCGAGTTTTAAGTCAAAAATGCAATAAGAAAAAAAAATAAGCATATATATATATATATATATATATATATATATATAATACACAAATGTAGGCATTATTAAGACAAAAATAGATTAACAGTTATGGATAAGAATTGTTTAACTTAGCTCTGAAAACCCCGACCCTTTCTTCCTGAGGTCATCTCGAAAAGGAAGAAGGTTTGTTCCTGGTACTTAAAGGGTATGGTGGGCGTGGATAGTGGTGGGGAGTTAATGCTTTTATTCATCTTTCTTTTTTTTTTTCTTTTTTTTTTTTTTTTTTTTGCTTTAGATACCTCGATGTAGAACCTTCGAGCTTCACCTTATAATTGTTCCAATAATGGAATTGTGAAGTCGGCTTATGTTTTTGGATTGGAGAATCTCATGTAAGGACTGGTTTAGAGTAGTACCAGGCATATTTGACAAGAAAGATTTAAAACAAGAAAAATAGCAAAACAGGATAAGTAATGTTAAGATGTTTTGAGTTTTAAGTCAAAACTGCAATAAGAAAAAAATAAGAAAACAAATATACATACATATATATATATATATATATATATATATATACATATACATATACATATATACATATATATATATATATATATACATACATACATACATACATACATATATATATATATATATATATATACATATATATACATATATATATATATATATATATATATATATATATATATATATATAACAATATTTCATGCATGGAGGAATAGTGGCTTAAATATATATATATATATATATATATATATATATATATATATATATATATATAAGCCACTATTCCTCCATGCATGAAATATTGTTGTCACATTTAGGCTTACGCATCTGCTACTAGTCTCTCATTTAACTAGGGTTAAAATCTCACCAACCTAATGTCCTGCACTGTTGGCCAAACTCAAACCGCTGTCCCATCACTGAAATGTAACATCCCTGGTCCTGTTTCACAATGCTCGAACGAACTGAAAGCACTTGTATTCCTCTGATGCAAATATCCCCAACAAACCAGGCAAGCAGCAAAATCCCACCCACACTGTAGAGATTACTAGATGCCGTAAAGCCTTCTACTCAAATAGTTCCTTCCCTTCAGCTGCTAGACTTTGGGATACCCTTCCAGGCGACTTCTTCCTTTACTGTACTGACATGCAGAAGTTCTAGTGGAATGTGAACAGCCCCTACGACTGAGTAGCACTGTGCTTTGTTTGAGGTGAAAAGATAGTTTTAAAAAATAAATAAATGAAAAATACAACGAATAAAAAGAATGGTTATACGTCGGTCCAACTGACAAGTATGCATGATTTGTGCATAATGCCGAGAGGCATGTTCTTTTGGTTTTATAGCCCGAAGAGTTCATTGTTATCTGTACGGTGAACATCACAACATATCAGATTGACAAGAAAGTTCTTGCTGTTTTAACTTTTCAATTCAGCTGAACATATCTTGGCTCAAGAAACTTTTATTTACAATCAGAATCAACACACTTTTGGCAATGCAAAACAAGTGTATTTATGTCAGTAATGTAAAAATCTTGCGTTCTGGTGGTGACAAAGTCGTTGAAGGTGTTTTTGATATCGTTTAGGTTTTAGAACCATTTCTTATGCAAAAAGTTGTTGAGATGCTTGAAAGAGTGGTAGTCAGCAGGTAAGAGGCTTGGAGAGTATGGCGGATGAGGCAGTTTTGTAGCCCAATTTATTCAACTTTTGCAGAATCGGTTTAGCAACGTGTGAGCGGACATTGTCGTGGAGAAGAAGTGTGCCTTTTCTGTTGACTAATGCTGGGTGTTGTTGTCGAAGTTTCTGATGCATTTCATCCATTTGTTGACAGTACTTCTCCGACATAATGTTTCTGCCTGCATTCAAAAACTGTAATGGATGAGACCGGTCACAGGCCACAAAACAGTCAGCATGATTTTCTTTTAGTGCAACTCCAGCTCTGGGAAGTGTCGTGGAGCTTTATCAGCATGTAACCACTGAGCATTGCCAGTTATCGTAAAGAACCCACTTTTCATTAAATGAAATCACAACGGGTCATTCTTGTTGCGTAAAAAAGGAAGATAACGCTTTATAACTGCGTTTCGGTTTTCGTTCAATTCATGAGGCATCCATTTACCATTTTTTTTTTTTTTTTGTCTTTCCAATCTCTCTCAAGTGGTTGGAAATCGTTGTATACATTACGCCTAATTCAAAAGCAAGTTCTCGAACAGTTGTGCGTGGATTGACTTTGACTAAGGCTGTTAAGTGATTGTTGTCAACATCCGATGGCCGACTACTACGCTCACTATCTTCATGACTTTCATCGCCGCCACAAAATTTCTTAACCGACCATTGTGCTGTACGTTTAGTAGTGATTTCTGGGCGAAATGCTTTGTTGATATCACGAGCTGTTTTAGCAGCTTTTCGGCCTAGCTTTAATTGAAATGAGAAAATTGTGCGACTTTGCTTTTTTCCATCTTGTATTCAACGTTCTGAAAAACGACATAAATGATTGTAATTTAAACGATTAGACAGAGCGAAAACTGCTCTTCAAAATGATATATAAAGTAAAGGTACTTTAAATAAAACTTATTTGAAAATACATCATTTGAAATCAAAATAAAAAATTACGCAAGAACTTTCATATTAGCATAATAAAATTATATGAAAATTTTTTTTAGAGAAACAAACGTTGACTAACAGCTTTAGTATCATAGATATTATCTCAGTTGCAACTTAATTTTCAGAATTATTTACCATATCGTTATTTTTTTTAAGGATTTATGTTTTTTAAATTTTAAGTTAACAGATTATATTTAGCGTGATAGACTTATTGTAAAAAGAAGCCTTCCATCACGATGCCAGAATGCAATCTATGAGAGAAAGAACAAAGACTTTGGTTTCGATCCATTATTTAGTATGATGTTTGGAAGTCGAGTTCACATTACAAAATTCTTGCTGGCGGAAATTCTGCTGAATCTTTGTTTTGTCTTTTTTTTTCTGTTGTTTTTATTGATGAGACTTTTTTTTATCAGGTGGTTGGGATCAGATTTTTTGTTCAGCAAAGATAGAAACCAGTTTTATTAGAAGAGAACAAAAGAATTATTGGGAAAAGTCTTTTATTATAAGGAAAATCACAAGAATCTCAAGTTCAAACCTTCCAGCATTAAATTTGTTGGTTTTTTTTCTCACTTCATATTACAAAAAGAGAAGAAGAAGAAGAAGAAGAAGAAGAAGAAGAAGATTGGTTGGTTGTTTTTGTCTTACGGCATATCAACCCTTTTCAGGTTATTTAATGCCGAATCCAAAGATTTTGAAGAAAATTTTTTTAATAGAATATATTTGTTGTTTTCAAATCGGTTTCTATTTAACCCATAGTTGGGACCCTAACAGGTACTACAACTCTGGGTCAGAGTGGACCTGGGAGCAATGGTAATTAAACGGTGGCTCCACACTCCTCAAAGCCCGCAAGCTGGGGCCTCACCACTGGATATAGTTTAAGGTCATATCCAGGACCAGAAGGAGGAAAAGAAGATAATCGTCTGATCACATTTAGTTTATCTTTTGGGAGATGATGAATGTCTATTAAATAATGGGTTCTTCTTCAATATAAAAGCGAAATTCGAAAATCGAAATATTGAATTTTAAGTAAAACCTATGGTATATGATTAATTCTCATGTCGCAGCAATGAACATATTCCAAAATTCCGAAAAACGATAAGATAGTAAATTGATTATTAATGAAAATAGTTTTTAAAGACAATTAGCGAAAATTAAGTTTCGCTAAATTGGCCAAAGATTTTCAGTTTAAAAAAATTATTACCGCCCTTGTTACGATTCAAACTCTATTTTTTTTAACAAAACTTAATTTTCACTTGCATCAAATTTTGAACATATCGAATTGGAAAGTAATTTGCAATTGTATTCTTAGAATTATCTGCACGCACTCTTTCCCACCCTACATCCTCTTTATCGCATTGCTAGTCTTTTTCTGCTCTATCATTACTTTCATGGTAGGTGCTCGACTGAGCTTGAATCTATGGTCCCTCCTGTAAACATTAACAACAAAAACTCATCAAGCTAAAACCACCCTCTGTGTATGAATGAAACTTCGATGAACAAAGTTTCTTTCGTAGAATTGCCATTCTATGGAACACAATACCACGAGGCTGCTTCCCAGCTCATTATACCTTTACAATTTTCAAGGCAAATATAAATAAATTCTTGTTGAGATGTTCTCTTATATAATTAATTTGTAAGCCATTACAAGCATGATTACAGATCTTTTGTGTGTATCACTGTCCATCTGTCCAATCCAATAACCTTCATCCTCGACTGGTCTTTGAACCTTGATAAACGGTGACCCGTTTGTAAAAGAGTTAAGGGATTTGTAAAATACTTGTGGTTTTCTGAGAAGTCATAAAATTCAACAACCAAGAACCAACGTCCCTCAAAGTGTTTATCCTCCTCACACACAATCCCCCCTTTCTTTCTGGTGCTACTCTATTCCTCTAATAATTCATTTTCTTCATCTTTTCTTCCATCTTCTTTCTAACGATCCCTATTTTTCTTTCCTTTTTATCATTCAATTTTTGGAAATGCATTTCGCCATTCCCCTAACAGATTATTCCACCTTTCCCCATTAACACGATCGTTCACATCATAGACATTTTGAGAATATTCAAAGGCTCATGCCTTTCCACAATTCTATCCGACATTCCATTCAGAAACATTTTCTTGTAGAACATCTGCTCTCCTGGATTAAACATTAATCAAATTCAGCCTGTACATAAGACCCCGGGGCAGGAGGTGCCCAACACAAATTCTTTAAGCGCCAGACTTACACCTCATTCCCTATAAAAAATACAAAATTTGTCATCGACTGAAAACAGTGTTCATCACAAGTTACGGCCAGAAACGTTTTTGGACCCCAACATATAATATGTTGGCGTTTTCGCTTATCGCCAAGCAAAGAGATAAAGAGAGGCCGACGAATACTACACACCGTCATTACATATACAACAACTACCACAACAATATATGTTTTCAACACATTCAGTTGCTACAAGAAAATGTGGTTATCGTCAAACAACGTCTCCCGACGCTTGCTGCGAGCCTGTTTGGCTAAAATTAAACATCATAAAAAAGCGTATCCAATACAGAATATTCCTAAAATATGTTTTATCAAAAATTTCAATAAATCTTAATAGTAAATAAGAAAACGTTCTGGAGATATTCTATATTGGATATGTTTTTTTGGTTGTTTTTTTTTAATGTTTAATTAAAATCAAACAGGCTCGCAGCAAGCGTCGATTTAATTAGCTTGACGATAATAGCGTTTTCTAGTAGCAACTGAGTGTGTTGAAAACAGATCTCGTTGTAGTAGAAGTTGTCTTTTTTACATAAGAGTTCACACTTATCAAGGCTCAACAGCTACTCGAGGATAGGGGTTAATGAGTACATGGTGGACACTGAAACAACAGCGTATGTGGTGGAAATGAGGAAGAAATGGATTATTTAGGGGGAAGGGGGCTGAACAAGAACTTGTTTATATTGGATATGAAGACGACCATATTATAGTCAGCTGGAAAGCAGACCAGCGGAACAGAGTTCCAACGGCGGGCAGTTCTAGGAAAAAATCGTTGTTCATAGATTTTGCGGTTAGATTTAGACACAAATCGAGAAAGGGAGAAACTTGATAGTTGTAACTAGACGAGTGCTTTGTGTGAAAGTTTGGCAAAGGTAGATCATAGATCGAAGCTCAGACGAGCACTTGCCATGAAAATAACTATAGAGTAGAGTCAGGCTCGTAATGTTTATTCTGTGAGAAAGAGTTTATAGGGAAGAAAAAAGAGTATCATCTACTCGGTTTCCAAGCCAGTTTGGAAATTTTTCAAGGTAGAGTAGAGTGATCCAAGCAACTTCTGCCCAAATATTTTAAGGATCACGTTGTTGTACATGCAGTGGCGGTGTATAGAGTTCATCGTCCTCTCTTAACCTCTCTCCTTTTTTTTGGCCACAACTGTTGTCATAATTCCATCTCTCTCATCTGTGTGCATCCATCTCCACCATAAGACGATGTCTCTGTATATATTCGTTGACATTAGATAACATCATTATTTTGCCCCAGACTTTTTTAACTTTATTTTTATTTATATTCCCGATTCAATAATATTAGGATTCTCCTTGCCCGTTTGGGTGAAAGGCAGAAGAGCCTTGAAAACATATCAGTGCTTTTATATGGATTAAAATTAAGAGGAATAACATACTAAATACATATATTTTTTTACGTTTCACTCAAGAGAGTTATTTCCCTAGTGTTTCTGTCATTTTCTTAGATATGTGTTCATTTGTTTTACCCTTGTGCCTGTTATAGAGAGTGGTGTCATCAGCAAATATACCCATCTTAGAGACAATTTTATCAGGAAGGTCATTTATGAATATCAAGAATAATAATGGTCCCAGGATAGACTTCTGAGGTACTCCCGCATTTATGTCATATTGTTTTGATTCACGACCGTCGAGGACAACCTGGATTTTTCTTTTACTTAAGGATTTAATTACATTATGTATTCTTTCAGTGATACCATATGATCTGATTTTCCTTAGAAGACAATCATGCTATCCCCTGTCAAAAGCCTTAGATATATCGAGGACTACCGCTCTCCCTCCCCTTCTTTGTCCAGTGAACGGTATATACGTTCAGAGATTACAGTTAGGATACCTGCTGTGGAATGGGCTTGCCTATTAACCAGGCACAGAGGTGCTATCACAGGGACTCGACAGAATCACCCAGTGGTCGACCTTGTTTCGTGACTAGGGCAATGAACGCTGTTTTACCCGCTCCCGCCATCCTTCTAAAATGGACACTGTGGGGGTGCTGGAGTGCTATATATGTCGGTGCAGTTGGATTGGGCTGACTTTTGTCTGATGGGTTGAGGGTGCCGGATTGACAGTTCCTGGCTGATGTATTCGACTGATAGTACAGTAGCCCTAACTCTTTGGGGCGCTTAGAGCAGCTGCTCCATCAACTGTTGTATAATATCGGGATGACTGTAGTGCCAGTTCGCGCATGGAAAGGAACCCTGCACTCATCCCAGGTGGGCTTTCAATCCTATAGATGAGGATTCAGCTGATGGTCTACTTTTATTGCATGTCTGATATTCTGCTCAACCACTTGTTCAGCACCCCTCACTCACCCTAACTGAAACTTTTAAATTAAATAAAATGAAAACACAGTTCAAGCAAAACTTACGTTTAAACCAGGTGCAAACTCAAAGAAAAGCAACCTGCCTCCTTCCTCGAGGCTTGCAGTTATTAATATCCATGGGATTAAAACTAATTTAGATGCTGTTGAATCATTTCTCCTAGTCCTTAGCACCCATTCAAGAAAAAAATTTAAGGAAAATGGTGAGATACACCCAGGCTTGAACAGGGGGATCATTCGATTCGTAGTCGAATGATCTACCACTAAGCTACATCTCTAGATTATTTTTTTATTTTAATTTTTATTTTTTTTTAGACAGTGATCGCTACTTATCAAGGCCCGGAAGCCACTCAGGGATAAGGGTTATTGCAAGTACATTACGTTAATGTGGAGATTTGATGAAGTGTTTACTTAAGGGGGCGGTTCATTAGGAATTTGTTAACGTTGGACTTGAAGACATCCAAGTTGTATTCCGGTGGGAAGCAGGCAGACGGAACAGAGTTCCACAGGCGTGCAGTTCTAAGAAAAAAGCTTTGTTCATGGAATCCGCGTTTTGATTTAGGCACAGATATAGAGTGGGGGAAATATCTCACAGTGGATTCAGCTAGACGGGTGTTTTTTGTGAAAGATTGGCGAGGGGGGGACCAAATATTGGAGTTCAGACGAGCACCTGCTATGGAAATAACGATAAAACAAGGATAGGCTTACAACGTCTCTTCTGTGGGAGAGAGGTTGCAGGGTAGAGAAAAGGGCATCCCCCCTAAGCCACGAAGTCTATTTTGTACTCTGTTAAGGTAGGATAGGCTGTTTTTAGCAGCTCCTGCCCAGATATGGCAACAGTATTCCATCGTTGGACGTACTTGGCTTTTATATAGATAGAGAATTGCATCAGTAGTGAGATATCTTCTGGAGCAGTAGAAGGATCCCACCATCTTTCCAGCGACCTTGGCAACAGACTTGATGTACGTGTTTAAAATACTCCCCAGTAAAAATCCTTCTCTTTGATCTATAAGAATAAAACTATTTTTAGGGTCATATTTTTCCGATTTTCGATGCTTATCGAATGAATTTCTGCACAAAACATATTTTAAAACACTGCCAAACATATAAACTACGTTTGTGTTCAATTTGCAAAGTATAAGCTCAGCCGTTTGAGAACCTATAAAGAAGGAACTTACACACACACACAGTGACTTATATATATATATATATATATATATATATATATATATATATATATATATATTACACAGATCAAGTCAGATCAACATGATACCATCGGTTGGAAGTCAGTGAACTTATAAAATCACTAACTATTGTCAGGTATATTTGAGACGATCTTTGCTTCTCTTTCTCTCTCTCTCTCTCTCTCTCTCTCTCTCTCTCTCTTTCTCTCTTTATATATATATATATATATATATATATATATATATATATAATGTCTGCAAGATAGATATAGGAGGGCCGTATACGAATTTGTTTCGTTTTTGCCAGGAGAAGCATCAGGTTTTTTTATCTTTTCGTTTTCTCTGCCAACAAAAGAACCAAGCAGTAAGGATTATAAAATCTGCAACAACGGATGGATGTCTCCGAGGCTGATCCACAAAACACAAGATGAGGCTTACGCAATTTGAAACACGATCAAATCAAACAAGGGTTGGATAGGTGAAAAGGAGGAGGAGAGTTTCACTGATCTACAAATACCAGAACTACGGTTTTTACAGCAAATACGAAGAAGCGCACCAAATGTCGCCCGGGAAAAACCTTGCCAGAGGAATTGGCGAACCGTTTTTGTTTTTTTTTTTGTTTTTTTATATTAATATCTAAAAGGAAAAAAAAAGTTATAAGAAAATGAAGAATCGAAAAGTTCTTTGAATAAAGAATAAAACAACATTGAAGAGATTTCGATTATCTTTTGAGTTGAAACCAAATCGATGGATCTCCATAAGCTTTTAAATCAATATGGATTCGGAATGCTAGGGAAACATAAAAGGCAAAAAGTTTTAATATTCATTTTAAAAGTTCTTCATCATTCGCTCTTGCGTATTTTTAGGATGCTGCGACTATCGCGGTCCTCGGGGTGGACAACAATAGATAACATCTCACCTCCTCTCCCCATGCGGTCTGATTAAAAAGGGTTGACATCTGTGAGGGTGTATGCGAACATATCAGTACTTTCGAACTCGAATGGTTTTCCTAACCACACTCGGATATCCAGATGCGTTCAAGAGTTGATGTAACAGATCGAAATACCAAGTGCATAAAATATCCATAATTTTAACAATTCCAAGTTTCTGATGAAGTACGCCGTTGATGAAATTATTAAATAAAATTTTAAAAAACCCGCGCCCACATGCCGCTTGATATTATTGTAAAACATAATTTAAATTTCGAATTATAAATAAAGTAAAATAAAGTAAAATGATGTCTCTGCAATTTGTACAATTGTGGAGCTTACTCCGAAACAGTTGGTCCGATTTTTAAAAATTCACGCAAATGTACTTTATGTATCTGACAGTGTTCTTAATACTACCCCTATTCGGGTTTAACCGGCTTCCCCCGAAGGAGGAAGTTTCATGGGATTATGAAATTCACAAGCAGTCCCCAGTCGCATGTATATTCCCATTAGGGGAGATGTCGACGTCCTCTTACATACAGCGGCTGTGATTCCCAAATTTGTCATCCATTTTAGTAATGACTAGGCTCAACGTTGCTTAACTTCGGAGATCTGACGAGAACCGGTGTGTCAACGTGATTATGACGTTCTTAGATAGGCTTTTGTATTGGAATGTCTTCGATAAGTGTCGATAATCGATATAATCCGATGAAAGAAAGAACAGGCGATTTTGACCCAAAGTTAACACCTTATACCGTCTAACATCACAAGCGCATTTGAGAATTTCTATTACCGCACAAGCAGAACAGCCTGGCATATAAAATCTTTGATTTGTAGGTTATTTGATATAACAGTGTTTCTGTTTATAGCACAGTTGAACCATGATACTTGACTTTCGCATTTTAAAGTTTAATTCAAGTCATTATATAAAATAATTTTATAAAGTCTACAGTAGGTTCTCTGCAGTACAATTTAGATTACAATGTATTGTGGACAAAGTGACTGCAGGGATACATGTAAAATTTCTTCCCGGTGCACCGCAATGGTTCCCAACTAGAGCAGGTAATCAATGAATTTGATTGAAAAAATGGGTGACTTCATCGATTTCAATTACAATAAAAATATGGGACTGTGAAACATTCGTTGATCATCATTTAATTTTGAGCAATGGCGGGTCTCCTTGCTAGTTTAAAAGTATTCTTTAGTTTTGAAATCATTGCCATTTTGTTTTACATGCTGGCCTGTGATGAACAACTTTTAAAAATTAGCTTCCAAAAACTAACCTATCTCTGCCCAGGTGTTTATTTATCCCTCTTTCTTTTCTGATATTACATCTTTTCTCTCCTCGGCTAGGAGAATTCCTTCTAGACTGAAGCAACTTTTCACTTTTTAGTCAATCCAGAGTTCTGACTTTTTGCAAGCGGATTTTCTTTACATAAAAACAACAATTTTCTGTCTGAGTTTGCACTCGTGGAGAGGCAAGGACATAGGAACTTTCAGTAATATTTTATGAACTACTAAACCCGTTTTGATAAACTCGGAAGACGAACGGGATGACATACAAACGAAAAACAACGAAAGCAGAATTTCATCCTGATCAACATCGACAGCAAAAAAAAAAAAAAAAAGAAAATTTATTAAAGAGGGGATCATAATACGTAACAGAAATCAGCCAAACAATTGTTTCTGAATGTGAGATTTATTGCTCTCTGCTGTTGTGAACTAATAAGGATCCGGAAGATTAGTACACCTCGTCATTTAATAGAAACAGAATATTTTGAAAAAGAAAGACACATACAACAAATAAGGAGAATGGGTATACGTCAGTTCGACTGCCAAAAGTGTATAACTGGTGCACGAGGCAGGGAGGCATATTCTCCCAGTCTTTATAGTAAGAAGGGGAGTCTTTTGTTACACGTAAGGTGGCCACCACAACCCTGCTATATTTTGGAAAAAGCAGAAAGTTCCATAATCGTCCAATCTCATTTTCTGAATTAAAATCACCAATGCTATTGATTATTGATTATTTCGTTTCCAATTCGTTTCAATTTCGGAGGGATTATTTAATTAATCTCCATTCATGAAGTGACCCAATTGAGAGATTATATTATCATAATAAAGCCTTTAGCAATTCTTTAATTTCTCAAATATTAAAAGACTTAATTGCAACTTCTTTTGATGGTGGTAATGGCTTATGCCACAGAACGCATAGCTCTCTGCTATAAATCATGGGATATTGTTTATTTATTTATTTTTGTTTTAGAAAGATTTCATTTCGTTTAAACATGCATAAGGTTGGAATGAAGATTCAGTTTTTTTAACGTACATCTCTAGTTAGTATTATATATTATTATTCATTGGAATTTTTAGAGGTAAGTAATTTGTTTATTTAGTATTTAGTTGCGGACTGTTGTCCACATCTTCATAGTTGTTGGTTTACCACGTTTCGGCAAACTCATCCTCTGGACTTCGTGGTCCGTGGCGCAGTTGATAGAGGTGTTGAATCTCTACGGATTCAAGTGAGCATTTTCTGAAGATAACGGTTTCAATCTTACCCAAAGCACGCCAAATGATTACTTGGCCAAAACGTGGTGAGACAACAACTATGGAAGGTAGTAATTACGTTGGATACAGTTACAAGACTCAGCATTCCTATCCTGTCGCAGTAATTCACCCGAAGAAGGCCAGAGGATGAGTTGGCCAAAACGTGGTGAAACGGCAACAACTATGAAGATGAGGATAACGGTCCGCAAATAAATAAATTTCTAGTTGAATTACACAATTAAAGTTTTGAATTATATTTGAAATTTCGAAATTATTTGTGGCGTTTTTTCTAATATTTTCACCAATAAAAAATTCTTCATACGTACGTGAGTCATTTGTCGTCCATGACTGACGCCCACATTTTTTCATCATCGCAGTTCCAACACAAATAAAACTTCTTTTGATGATACAAGGAGTCGTTCGCTGAGAGTTCTTAATTTAAATGAAATGTGTGATTTGTGGACAGAAATATCGATGGAACATCTCGTATTTTTATCCAAGTCTCTTCATACTTGGCCTTTATCCCTAACGTGAACTCATCTTGGAAGGACTCTACTTACTCCCAACTCTCTCCCCAACTCTTCATTTTTACTGACATTTAGATCCCACTCCCACTTATTATTGACTATTGCAATTTCCTGACTCTGCCCCTTACTAGAAAATGTAATGCTTTTGTGGTTTAAACTATAAATAGAATTAAATGTTTTAAATACTGACAGAACAAAGGAGACGTTATGCTAGTAGACGATTATTATGATTATTCAAACCAAAAATGTTTATTCAGTTAAAATATGTTTGAAAATAATCAAAATATTTAGAATAAATCTTTATTTACATTAATTTATGAATGTAACTTAACAAATATAATTATAACAATTAAGTTGACAACTTAGAAAGAATGATATGTAAAAACATCAGGTGATTATCTAATACTAATGACATAACTTAGAAATGGAGATGGTCTTTTGGAGATATGTGGAAATTATGTTCGTCAGTTTTGACTGAGGGAGAGAGACATTCTTCAGATCGTGATGGTTCCGAGTAGTGGGTAAGAAATGGCGATAGTCAGAATCAGCATTGCAACTTTCCAAAAGGGAAAAACATTGGAACACAAGCTGCAGAAAATAAAACCCTGTTGTTGGGGGGGGGGGATTTCCATTGCAACGTTCTGTCGAGCAAGAGGAAAAACGGACCAGATATGTTTTCAGGTGTTAAAACCTCAAATAAGACTATTGTGTTATAAACGGTTTTTATGTATTTTCTTGTCCCGTCATGAACTGCCTTTAAATGTACATACACACAACGAATTCCAGGTAGACGATCACAACGCTAGACGGTCATAGAGGAACACACACATATATAGATAACTATAATATGTATATACACGGTCATAAACGAACGCACACACAGATAACTGTAATACGTATATACACTCTCATACACTCTAACCACTAGACGAGTCACTGTATATCTCACACCGTTAAAAAGACATCTGTTAAATAGATGCTGTTTATATACACTTACTCCGCTACATTACACGTACGTCGATAAAGATGTTAACTTACAAACATCCTCAACCATCATCTGCCATCTCGTCAATTGAAGCAATGCTAAAACCGAATAAAACTAAAAAAGAAAGAAAACCATATTCAATTTTAAAAATATACTTTTTAAATTTGAAAATCGTTTTAATTAAATTTTAATATGGTAGAGCAAAAAAAATTGTGGTTTGCTATCGTTACTCAGATTTGTATGGGGTTGCAAAACTTTTGAGCAGAGCTGTACTTGTTTGGGGTGAAATTACAATAAAAAAAGCTAAACTAGGAAAATTCTGTCGCCATTAACTGTGAATTTAAAACGTGTGATAATTTGTAAATATGTGAAAGTAACTAACATAATGAGAATATTAGATCCAACCTTGCATTAAAGACCAGATATCTACTCGAATGAGAAACTATGCATCACCCACCATATTCTATAAATATCACACCAACTGATTACTATCTTTTCAGAGGTGTGATAATTTTTTTTTCTTTGCTCTTTGATTAACTACGAATTATTGCAACAAAAATCTTCGCTTTCGGGGTTCTTAAATGCCAGAAATACTTATACTCTGATATTTTTTTCCTCAAACAGCTAAACTTTGGAAGTCCCTTGGTTTATTAGAGATGAACGTGAGTAAAAACAAAAGCAATTCGCTAATTCTGCTCCTTACTAGAAAATGTACAAGTTTTGTGTTTTAAAATGTTGTTGGCATCCTTCGTCTAGATAGACGATGGAGAATCGCGCCTGAGTGGTGGCAACTGTTGCTGTGACTGAGCAGACCGATGCGGAAGCGGCAGATTCTGTTGCATTTCTCGCAGGGATACCCTCTGTCATGCTCTGCCGATGCTGCTGCTGATGTCCTTTTGCGCCTGCTTCTCTTCTCCTCCCACTGTTCATCTCTTCTCTCCCCGCTCAGTCGGACACATTTCTTGATTTTGACCGTCCAGGGGTCATGGTCCGCTGCATATGATTCAAGATGTTTTAAAATATAAGTAGAATTAAATGTTAACAAAACTCCTCCAAAATCGCTTACCATCTAATAGTTAGAAGCGTTAATTTTAATCAATGCTAAAAACGAACAAAACTCGAACTGAAAATAAAGAAGACAACATTAAGTATTCCATTAATAAAAATATAAATGTATTTTTTTTTTTATTTGGAAATCGTTTTAATTATCGTTTTAATATAAGAGAGCACAAATAATTGTGGTTAGCTATCGTTACTCGGATTTTTATGAGGTTGCAGAGCTGTACAAGAACATTTGATATTCTTTCGTTGAATTGCTTAATTGAGCTGTTTAAAAGGGACAGAAATGGTGTGTTCCAACCTTTTAACGATTTGCTTACTTGTTAAATACATATTTAAATCGTGATAAAATCCTTCCCATTTCCGCGCTTCAAAATATACAGACATTGCCCTAAATTGTTTGGATTTTGAGTTGATGGATCAAAAGCTTCACTCAGTGAAGGTAAAATCCTTATAAATTGGGGGGAAACTAATCAGAATTTTAGGGAATTAGATACTCCCCACCCCACATTTAAAAACCGACATTATGTCTAACCCTTCTCACGTGGGTGGGGCAAATACATAGAAGCTCTCAAACGAAGGGACAAAATGACAGACCAACAGATATAGAGATTGGTTGATTCACCTACAAACAAAAGGTTTTATTGGTTGAAAATGACTTGTTGATGCGAAGGCATGTACAATGCCGACAAAATAGTGGGCGGGAATTAGGTGGGTGTGGGTAGAGGTTTATGGGGTAGGGGTGTGATTGAGGGGTCAAGGAAGAAGATGTTTTGCTTGCAAATTATTCCGGCTGATTTCTGTAAATAACGTGTAATTTGTTTGGATATTCCTATGACTCATTGTCCGTCGAGGCCGTTGGAGGTGCACAGGGTGGGAGGTGAAAGAAGAGACTGGTTGGGTGGAGGTAATGGCAAGGAATATCAAACATTCAAGGGAAGAGGGAGTGGGAGAAGCCGATGAAGAGAAAGAGAAGGTAGTAAATAGGTAAGTGTGAGTAAGAGAGAGAAGAGGAATGAGAAAAGTGGGGTGGTGGGGGTGTGAATATTATAAAATCAAGGAATCACACACAGAGGCACATAGACCACACACACACACGCGCACACACACACACATACAATATATATTATATATAGATATAAATATATATATATATATTTTGTAGTCATCGACATACAGTACTGTTTCGTTGTATCACAACTCATCAGTGCCGCTAGACTAGCACCTCT
>NC_136499.1:6497348-6509848 GCF_053919585.1 Euprymna scolopes
GTAGGGGTTCATTCTCCAGCCCTCATGTTCACGATTGCAATATAGTTTCTTCGTGAGATTTTGAACGTGGTTAAGCAAGTCGTGCTCATGTAGTTTACGACCCCTGTTGAAGCTAATGTTGTGACGGATACTTGTGGCAGTTTATATGCCCCCCCTCTACACATTTGCTGAAAGTTTGATCAGTTTTGTAGAGTCATCAGTGCATAACAGTTTTTGATCGTCCCATTCCTGTTTTCCTGTGGTTGATTATCTTTCACTGAACCCATAATGCTTCTAATCCAGGATGAAGAACTGCAGAAAGATGGATTATCAGCTTTCTGGTCCATCGTAGGAGTCTGGATTATGACATCACCTGGTTACATGACTTTACTTTTTCGGCCTTCTTTATACGGAGGGTCGTTGCAGAGTGCCGGCAATGAAGTACTGCATCGAATGCTCCCACGCCTGTTCTCGTGCGTTTGAATATCTTTCACTGAACGCACGGTGCATCTGATTCCAGGAGATAGGTATTCATTGCATAAGGAGGAGCGCCATCCTTTAGTTTTCTGTAAGATAGAGTCTCTTCCATTCTGTAGACTTTAATGGGGCTAGACATCGCTGAACGAAACCTCATAGACTCCAGCAGTTAGGTCGGGATTATACATGTTTTGGCATCAATTTTGAAATGGAGAAAGCACCTTCGGTTAACATTTAAAAATTCTTAAACGCTGTCATGATGAGATTTAAAAAAAAAAAACTGATCCATAATCCAAATAACAAATTGGGTTGGTAGATTTCGAACACCTGGTGGATTTCTTTGAATAGTAACCCTCTTATATCTACCCGTAATTCTAACACATTAAGCGAATAAAGTTATAAGTTGCTTCCAATGTCATTAGTGATAGTTCATTCTAGAATGTTCTACCCATCAGCATTATCATGCAGCTTGTTAACAACGATTGCATTGATTTCCAGTTTCTAACAAAGAAGTTTTATTTTGACATTTCGATATTAGTGAGATTTGTAATTAACCTATTATTCAATACTCTTAGAATATCACGTGTAAAATTCCGTATCAATAAAAAATACATCAAATTTGAATCAAATGTTAAGAAAATGGAAATTGAGAACAACATACAGATTTTATCCCTGGTAAAGAATCGCCTCTCGCACTACCATCCCATAATTGTTGTTTAGTTGCAGAGTGTTTTTTGTTTGTTTGTTTGTTTTCTATTTTTTATTTTTATTTATTTTTTTTTTTTTTACGTTTTTGAACTTTTTCAGTTATGGAAGCTGTACTTTCCAGCAGTTTTCACTATAGTATATATATTTTTTTTTTTTTAAATATTTTGCGATCCAACTACGAGCATTTCCTGCTATGAATAAAATAATCAACCGAAGGCGACCCAAAGGTTATGTTTTCGTTAGTTACTATATCAAGATGTAGGGAAAGACGCTACTACTTTTCCTGGATTCCTGTGGTTATTCTTGATTATCATCTAATAATGCTGAGTGTTTAAAAAGAGGTGCCATGCACTAATTTTTGTTTGTATTTGGCATGACTCGACCAAGGTTTGAACCCCGGTCTCTCATCTCAGCAGCAAACATTCTAACGATTATGCAAAATAGTCCGATTACCGATTGGAAGCAATTAATTGAATACAAGTCAGTTTTATCCATAAGTAATCACACTGATACACCGGTTCGTGTTAGAACACCGAAGTTAAGCAATGTTGAACCTGGTCAGTATTAAAATGAGTGACCACTTGGAAATATCAGGTGCTGTGGGTGTTCTCCTCTTATCTTGGTATTGTTTTAAGTCATCCTGGATTTCTCCTTGCCAATGGGTGTGATGGAGATCACGCAACTACTGCTTCAAATTACATGCATAGCCACACTTACAGATGGCATTCATTGTATCTTGAGACTGAACGGAAGCCATGAATCATGTTGACACATCGGTTTACGTTCGATCATCGAAGCAACGTTAAGCTTGGTCAGCACTAAAATGAGCGACCACTTGAAAATACCAGGCGCTGTATGTACTCTCCGCTTATCTCGATATTGTTTTCAGTCATCGTGGATTTCTCCTTGCTGCTGGAATCAAGCAGTGACGATTCAGGAGAGGTGTGGTTAGAGATTACGAAACTCTTGCTTCAAATTACATGCGCAGCCACACTTACAGGTGGTAATCATTGTATCTCGAGACTGGTCAGAGGCCATGAATCATGTTGACACACCGGTTTCTGTTAGGTCACCAAAGTTAAGGGGCATTGAGCCTGGGTAGTGGTGAAAGTGTTGATTTGTTAATAAGACCAGCTGCTGTATGTTCTCTGACGCGTGTAGAGCGGTGGGTTATATGAGCTTTTCTTGGCCAAGAAATGCTGCATGCCGATTTAAAAGAGGTGTGGATGGTAATTACGCAACCCTTGCTTCACAATTACATGTACAGCCACCCTTACAGGGGGTATCGATTGTCTCTCAAGACTTAACAGATGGCATGAACAGAGGGTATTGGATAATCATACTTTTTCTAGTGTTTTTAGTTCATAAATAATCACAATACGTCTAATAGTGTTTGAACTCGGGATCGTCGATTCCAAAGTCTGTAGCAGTATTAATTAGGCGAATAATGCACATTTTATCGGCGATTAGTATTGAGTCGAAATATGTCTCAGTAATAGGAACCCGTCTTGGGACGTTTATTCCAACTAGTTTTATTTGTGAGATGACTTGCATCACTGAAGTTGTGAATCATGCTTATATGGTACACATGTAATCCACAAGAAGCAAAAATAGCAAAAAATGCCGTTATGCCCCCCCCTTCCCGCGACCCCAGAGGTTAGTTCCGTGGGAGAGAGGAGTTGCACAGTAACATCATTCTTCTCTGCCCGAGGTCTTTGTCGACAGAGGAATTAATTGAGAGCAGAAACTATATTTCTATTTTTCCTTCCTTTTTTCTCTCTCTGTTGGCCATTTTGACCATGGTCTACCATTATTCATAATTTTATACACCGCTAAGCATGTCCCCGATAGAAAGCCTTGTATGCAAAAGCAAGCGTATAAAAACACGCACACGATGTAAATAAATACGCAGCCATAAAAATATACAAAGGACTAATTCTAATATGTTAATCAAGTATTGGAATGTTCTACCTCATCCTTTCTCCCTTTTATTTCTTTCTCTCTATTCCTCACACACACACACACACACACACACACACGTGTGTGTGTGTGTGTGTATGTTAACACATATCTATCTATATATCTATAAAAGTAAAAATGTATATGTGTAGGGACATTTTTCAACCTATATACTCAACAATTTCTTTATCTATAGACTTGAAATTTTGTATTTAGGGCATTCAAACATGTGGAAAACTTTTTAATCGGTTTTCATAAAAAATAAGGGCAGAATTGAAAAATTAGTACGCGGGAGTCATCGGACTTAGATCTGTTTATCAAGTGTTGCACAAATGCGCATGCATGAATGTGAGAGATTATTTATGCTAAGAATAAGTAGGTTTGAAAACACTTTTTAAAAATATTGTTAAGCTGGTCTAATGGTTATCGGGCTTGACTCACTGTCCGTAGGTTTTGGTTTCCATCTCAGCTCGAGTATTTTTTCATGACAGGAGGTGAACTGTTAAGAAATAAACAATACTCGCATGCACATGTCTGTATGAATTAAAAAAATAATATTTATACGTATTTTAAGACGGGGGAACGCCGGGCGGCCCCTCCTTGTATATATATATATATATATATATATATATATATATATATATATATATATATATATATACATTACCGTTATTTTACTCCCAAACAAGAAAGGGTTGCACTAAGGTTATCACATATTTGCGGGAGTTGAGCAGTGAGATATCTGTTCGTATTACACTTGAACTTCTGCACAAATACAATCAGCGAAACAAGGGCTTGGGAGGGAATTCCAAAGTCTAGCAGTTCGAGGAAAGAATCTATTTGAGTAGAAAGCTATGTATGTCGTTTTTGCGGTTGTTGATTTTTTTTAACGATAATTAAATTCGGCATAGAGCGTCTCTTCCTAGGAAATCGAGAAAGTGGCTTTCCCTTAAATCCCTATATTTTTCGACAAATAAATATATTATTTACTTATTTTTACTGCTCATCAGCGTAGTTGACTGTACTAGGGTTCGCATCTCCAACCATAGGTACTAGAATTGAGTGTGGGTGGCTTTATACCATTACGCTCTCGTTGAAATAACATTTTTATCACTTTTTGTTGATTCTTTTTTAACGATTAATAAATTTAGTATAGAGACGTCTCCTCCTAAAAAATCGATGAAGTAGTCTTCCCTTAAACCCTAACGATCCCCCATATTTTTTGGACTTAAACAAAGAAATATATTTTTAATTTATTTATTTATGTTACTTGTGAGACAGTTATCTGCGTACACGTGTTTCGCTATACACAGGCCCATCAGCATTGCTGACCGTACTAGGGTTCGAAACTCTAACCATAGGTACTATGATCAATAACGTATATTGTTACGCCAGGACACAACGATAGTTGAAATTACATTTACATATACTATAAATCATATTATATTATTATTGGCTATGAATGAAAAATGCAGAATTGTCAGTTTAAACAAAAATATCACGGCGAAATCTCTCACCGTGTTCATTACTTATATTGCTAAGATTCTTCCGCAACATTCTCGAAAGTCACAATGTTGCAAAGAGGAATTGTACCTTATTTGACAAAAAAAACCCAACAAAAACAAAAGGAATGGATTAGCCATGCCATTATGCATATAGAAATAGCCACAAACATCATTTTGGGGTGTTGTGTAATGTTATTAACGCCGCAATTTTCATGCAAACCAAAAAACTGCAAAACTACATTCATATCAGATGAGAAAGAGATAGAAACTGAGACTTGAACAAAACCTCAGAAACATGACATATGTTCCTCACCTTATCCCCCCCACACACACACTATAAAATAGGTAACCTCTTCTTCTTCTAAAATAATTATCTTCCTTTGTTCATGAAGACGACAGATTAGCTCCCTCGAATCCATAAATATATAGTCTCATTTAATTGGACAACTCAATTCTTAAGCAACTTATAGAGTTAGATGCAAAACTCTTTTCTGTATCCTCATTTAGAGGCTGTCTTTGAGGGAATAAACGCTAAAAATACCGCTCACTTCTTTGAAATGTGATCGCCAAGCAGTCAACACTCAAGAATACTTAGTCTTGAATCATATTTAAAGGAGTCGCATATTCCGACGTTAAGTCACACACTTCAAAGTTGGTTTTTAATCAAGACGCAGAATAAAATTCGTTTTGCTAGACATTTTCCGTATTTATTTAATGCGTATATTATCCTTTCATCTCTGTCTGGTGTGCTTTCTTCTGAAGGCTTTACATCAGCATCTTCCCAATTTCCCCAGCGACAATTTCATCATTCCTTTGCCAGAATCTCTTCATCACGCACATACAAGTCAGTGAAAATATTAACATCAGATTAATTTTATTGCGAAATTGAATTTAACCATAATGCATTTCGGTTCATTTGTAAACAAGCCAAGTATTTTACTTTCTATTGGCGGCGGCGGAGGGCGTCGTGCCCTGTTGTAAAATACGTTTAAATATATTTTAATTCATGCAAATTCGTACTTACCAGACGCTTTCAATAAGTTTTCAAACGTTTTTGTACAGTTATTTAAAACTGCCGTAGACTCTTGAAAATTCATTATGTTATTGCTATCCTTCTTATGAGATGAGTGGCCATTTTTTACGATTTCAGGTTCAAATGAACAGCTACAACACGAATTGGAATACATCTTACTACAGCCTGATTGTCACAGCTAGTGAATTTCAAAAATGCAATCTGGGCGTAAGGAGGACACTTGAGAAGAACAATATGCAATAGAATTCTTTTTTAAACTTGGAAAAAATGCTACAGAAACATATGGAATGCTTCAGACTGCTTTTGAATCATCTTGCATGAATCGAACATCAGTTTTGTGTGTCATTAGAGATTCAAGGAAGGCAGGGAGTCTGTGAGGGATAATAAGAAATGTGGAAGTAGTAAGGAAGTCAGAACACTAGAGTTGATTGGTCAAATAAAGAATCTCGTCGTGTGTCTATAGAGACAATAAGAGCACAATTTGATGTTAGTGTGGGAACTGTACGCACAATTGTTCGCGATGAACTGAAGATGCGGAAAATTTATACGAAGTTTAGCCCAAGAGTGGCCAGAGAAGATCACAGACTATTTAACCAAGATGGGCATCAAGACAGTTCCTCACCCCTCTTGTAGTCCAGACCTTGCTTCCTGTGATTTTTTATTCCCTAAGCTCAAGGAAAACCTTAGAAGCTGTCGTTATGAGATAATTGAGGAGATGAAGCAAGCTGTGATGATGGTTATTGACATGTTGGCACAGGAAGACTTCATGGAGCCTTCCAAGAGTTGTTGGAACGTTGCAGCCGGAGGAGATTACTTCGAAGGGGACTAGAGTTAGGATTTAAAATTAAACCACTTTAAGCTATGAATGGATTTGTCCATACGCACAAGTAATAGAAATACGTCGGCAAGTTGAAATGAACATTTTGTATTTCAACTTGCCGACATATTTCTGTATGCATTAAACATCAATTCAAAGATTTTACTCGGTATAAACCACCCTCGGTGTATGATTGCTATTTCCTGTTTATTTAAGTGTTTTGTGACCAGTAGTTTAAGAGTTTATTGGTTAAATATTTTGGCACAGACATACACGTATACACACATCTAATGTTTTATTCACCCTTTTCCCTACCTACCATTCAGACCTCTAAACCCCACATTCACAGAAAAAATGAATTGAAAGAAATGCATAGAAGATATTGCGAAAGCTTCTTCAAAGAAGATGGAATCATTATACCGTGGTAGAAAACTCCTCATACCCGCTCGTATCGCATATCTCTACAAAGCGGCCACTCACCCATACATGAAGTATTGTTGTCAAATCTGAGCTGGTACGCAGCCACTAGTCTATCTCTCTCTCTCTCTCTCTCCCTCTCTCTCTCCCTCTCTCTCTCTCTCTATCTTTGTTACTCTCTTATATGGTTAAAAAAGAGTCTCTAATCTAAGAGGTTCCACACTGTCTTCCCAGTTCAAGCCCCGCGTCTATCGCCACAATATTGCACTCCTGTGTTTTTTTTGGGGGGGAATTATTTTAATCCAATGTGCCCTAATGAACCTGCCGCTCTGGTGTCTCTTTGTCATAAATACCACCTCCCCCCCAAAAGTGTCAATTAGCAAAATCTCACCTTGTCATTGTTAAGGTTTCTAGGTACCGAAAGTCAGTAAGTCTTATTCGCTTTAATAGGATTATGCAATCACTTTTTTTTCACAGTGACTCCCTTGTATAAAAAAATAACGTATTTTGGTTCATACGCAAAGAAATCAATTAGCAACATACTTACCAGACAATCTATTATACTAAAACTAGCAGGCCGCCTGCTGTACCCGGTCGTAAATATGATATTTTAATTATGCAGATTTCGTATTTATTATTATAAAGCAAAGTCTCTGATGATTATTATATTGCACCAAATATATATAATAATGGTTTCGAAAAAATTAAAATTGATTTCGGTGCCATCAGCTGGAATCGAAACCAAAATATTCAGCGGTCCAGCCTTACTTGCTATCTAGAGCTTTAGCTTTCATCATTACTGTCTAGCTATCGCCAGATAATTTTTAAAAAAAAGGGCTAAAAAATTAAGCGACTTCAAACAAAAGATGTATATGTACGCACACTTAGAACTAAGTCGATTTACTCTGTTCATTCACTTTAGACTTCTTAGCAGCCATTTCTACAAGATGAAATCCAACATAGAAGTGTTTCAAATTTTAAGTTCGTAGATCAAATATTTAAAGAGGAGTTTGGTAGAGAAGTTTCGCGCACACACACACAAGATAAATAAAATAAACAATTAATTAAACGAATGTTCGTTTTTCAAAGGAATATGCAAACTAGTTAACTTCATGAAGTCGCTCGCATATCCATAACTGAGTATATTAAGGAGTTCGTTTCGATAATCTTTAAATAGAAAACATAGCTTTTAATATCAATGTCATAGCGAGACTTTATAAGCATATAGATAATACTGGAAAAACAGTTTTATGTCTTGAGGTGGCGGTAAAATCAAATTGGAAAAAGACAAAAAATGTATGGTTTGATCATGTTTAAAGGAAGGTTTGCTACCCAACTATTACTCGTTATATGTGTAGGTATGCAGAGGTAGACGTAACTTAAAGAATGGCTTTAAAGAACGTATCGTCCCTTAAATGTGCATATAGGGGGAAATTAAAAAAAAACTAAAAAAGGTCCATGAAATTCAAACAAAAAGTAAAGGCGAATAGCACAGAAATAGGGGTTCCTTTATTCCTCCTTTCGTCCCCTTATCTGTTCTTTCTTTCCTGATTACATTAGAATCCCTCCCCATCCCACTTTTCTCCTGTTTTTCTAGGAAAAAGGGCTGTGACTCACCGAACCCAATTTGGGATCTCTGGATACCATGACACAGCAGCAGCAGCAGCAGCAGCAGCCGTAACAAAGCGGCTTCACAGTGTTGAGCGAAGTCATGTCCGCTCCTCGCCAACGTCAGAATGTTTAGAAAACCTGTAGAGCTTTTCTGGAAGCAAGGGTGGGGGGACACAGCAATATTAGATCCACAAGTAGAGGAAAAGGAAGGAGGAAGGCGAGCGCTTGGTCGAAACGAGATAAAATTATTCTATAATCTTTCTAAATGGACTTGAATAATATCATCACAGTCATGTCGACAAATTCCACCCTCCCCCAAACTTTCTGATAATGCATGTTTTGTTTTTTTGTTTTTTGTTTACCTGCACTCATATTGCACAGCGACTATATGAAACTTTAACAGTAAAAAAGGGAAAATCTGTAGGAACAAAAGAGAAGTAGCCTTTTTCTTACTTAAATACACGTCGGACCGGCGTTTCTACTGGATAGTACATTTGAAATTTACCCTTCGACAACATCAGAAAGATAACGTGCTAGGCGGCACCGCCATAATGATACGTACAAATTTATATAATTAAACATGTTTATTTATTAAAAAATTCTGCACTTGTTTTGCTCTTTAAAACCATTAAATTTTGAATTTCATTCCATTTCAACAGTGCTTTAAACAGTAGCCTTTTTATTACAGAAATATTTTTATTCTGAAATTTTCCTTTCTGGTGAGGTAATAAAAATTACTCCTAATAAATCAAGTATATATATATATATATATATATATATATATATATATATATATGGTCATGTCATGTCATATGCTACTGGTACCATGTAACTCAGTACTACCTGCCTCATGGTCGGGTCACCGGCGACTAAACTGGTTCCCCCACCAGACTTGTTTGGTGAGGAGGGCGGCTAGTCTCCCTGAAGGATTAAAAACAAGACCTTCCAAAGGGCGAATGAACCCTTTTTCGGGGGCAACGGCCAACTAGCACCGTGTATATTTGTGTGTATGTATATATGTGTTGGGGTGGAGAGGGCTCCCGTAAGCCGTAGTGAAGGCAACCTTTCTAGGAGAAGCAAATCTCTGATTTAAAAAACCATAAAGCGGGAGACCAGTACCCGCATTAAGCTGGTCTGCAGTTTGATTTGTTGCTGGCTATCTTGCTCTTGCTTGTTGCTGGATCTCAACATTTTGAACCGAGAGAGAGACTTAGCTGTCGTACAAAGCTAAGACTCTGTAACATCATCTGTGTATAGATACTCCCTCAGGCATTTGGGCTTATGGACTTTAAGTGTCTGAGGGAGTGGCACTCGTCTGACAAGATGCTGCAATCATCAGATGTTGCAATCATCATATATATATATATATATATATATATATTCTTGATTTATTTTCACGTTTTATCTTTATTTTAAGAAACAAATGTCCCAACATCATCAACTTTTATCAAACTTTTTCTATCAATAGTTACCCTACTTCAGCAAAATCAAGCCTCAACAATAAGAAACGACGCAGATACTACACTTTTTTTAACATCTGGTCCTCAAACTACCTTCACTCAATGACTGAATTTCTATTTGCATCTGCAAGGCCATCTACAGTGAGAAACTCATTCACACTGGTACCTCATTACAACGCTTCTCCAAACATCACTCCATCAACATACCTGAAACCCACTCATCAACATACCTGAAACCCACTTCATGTGTTATAGAATGGATTAAGAGAGAGAGAGAGAGAGGGGGGAGGAGTGTGGGTTATAGTGTAGACACGTTGACCGGAAGTCAAGAGCAGCTGATTGGATTGCGTGTGAGTCATGTGATCAGGTTAGCTGAATCGGGGAGATTTTCACGTGATACAAATAAGACCTAGAAGAAGAAACCATACAGGCCAAATTCACTTTCCATTCTTCTGCGATCGATCTGGAAGGTGAAAAAAAAACTATAGAACCAATTTCTTGTGTTGGAGTGAAATAAATCTTCGTCCCCCAAAACAGGTAACAGTCTCCCCCCCCACACCAGACGAGATCTTCCAGATGGACCAACAAAATGGCAGAAGGTATGTTTAAAATGCATGTCACACACACAACGGCATTAACTCTGATAAGATAATAAAACACTCAATCCCTTATGATACGACAACGCAACAAACACTCAATTTGGTGCTCATGTAGTAGAATGTACCATGTCTCTAGATGAAACACTAAGACTCTTCCTAAGACGAACAACAACAATACAGAGTATACGTCATCTTAATACCACCCAGTATATGACACATGGCCAACTGCTTAACTTCTAACTCTCAATTATGCCTTCACACCAATGTTATCTATAACCAAAAACCTACAATGTGTTAAGTGTAATAACTCTTACATAAGCAGAACCACCAAACAATTTCACCTTCACATCAATGAACATTTGAACACATTCAACTCCTCCTTCTACAAACGCATCACCTCATGCAACAATACCTATCGGAACGTCTAGATCAGCACATTTGCTTCAGTTCGAAACCTTGGTAATCTGAAGATTTCGTAAGCATTTCTCATCTCAAAACACAAACTTTCCATGAACAACACACTTGAACTTAACTCCTCCTTAACTATATAATTTCTTCCACCCATAGCTGCGAGAAGGTAAGTGAATCTTACTGGCAAGACATTGCAGGCAACCAGTCGAGTAAAAATTGTCACCGATTTCGATGACAATAAAAGTATGAGAGGTTGGAACAATGGTTGATCTACATTCAATTCCGGACAATCGGTTCTCCCTGCTGGTATTTATGCATACACACACACATTCATATATATAAATATATATAATCAGAATGTGAGAAATTATATAATTATTTCCACAGTCAAGCAACGTCGCAGCGCTCAAGAGCCATGACAGCCAACAAACCGGAAGTCCAAGACTCGAGTTTCGCCCTCATTTGGTTTATCAGTTAGACATATCCGAACTCGGTGCATTTGCTCAGGTAGCAGAGTGCTCGCATGCATACAAGAGGCTCGTGTTTCGAATCCTCGGTTCGGATATGTCTAACTCATGAGTCCAAATACGTGGCGAAACCCGAGTTTTGGAACTCCGGTTTGTTAGCTATTGTGACTCTTGTGCGCTGCGACGTTGTTTGCATGTGGAAATGGACTCTTGAGTAAAGCTACTGACTATCAATTCGATAGTTATAGATCAGATCCCGGACTTGGGATGGGTGTTGGTCTAGCCACACTGAAGGGCTATCGAGCTGTGATACAGTGTGTCTGTGTATGAGGAAACCCACCCCTATTCTTGGATTATGTACTTTTGGTAATGATATCGCTTGCTACCTCTTTAGCGTAATGCAAAACATCAAATGAAGCACTGGGTAAGTGGTGGTCAATATCAGATATATTTGCCGACGCTGCCGATCCCGATGTTTTTTGTTCGGTCTCAGGCTTTGGATAAGTGAGTTCATTTCTCTATGGACTCCGAAATGGTTGGGCCGTTTTATATTAATTTCGTAAAAATGTAGTTTATATGTTTGGTAGTGTTAGTCTTAGATGGGTTTTGTATCGAAATGTCTACGATAAGTATCGGAAATCGATACTCGAAAAAATCCGATTGAAGAAAGAACGATCCGATTTGAGCCAAAACACCAGAAGTGCATTTAAGAAGTTTTATTATCGCACAAGCAGAAGGACCCAATGTATAAAATGAACAGCAGATGTTTCACCACTTATCACAAAGACCAGGGTATTTATGTCAGTAGTCCTTGTTTAAATCGAAATGCATTTTTTTTATTATTGTTCTGCAAAAATGTTTTCTTTATTTGATCGTTTAAACTTTAACGTTTCACTCACGGTTTCTTTAATATTAGGTTGAGAAGAAAGTTCTTGCGGAATTTTTAATGTTGATTTCAAATGATGTATTTTCAAATAAATTTTCATCATAGTACCTTTACTTTATATATTATTTTAATGAGCGTTTTCTGCTCCATCTAATCGTTTAAAATGCAATC
>NC_136499.1:6517348-6539848 GCF_053919585.1 Euprymna scolopes
CACAGTGGATTCAGCTAGACGGGTGTTTTTCGTAGAAGATTGGCGAGGGGGGACCAGAGATTGGAGATCAGACGAGCACCTGCCATAAAAATAACGATAAAACAAGGATAGGCTCGCAACGTCTCTTCTGTGGGAGAGAGGTTGCCGGGTAGAGAAAAGGGCATCCCCCACTAAACCACGAAGTCTATTTTGTACTCTGTCAAGGCAGGATAGGCTGTTTTTGGCAGCTCCTGCCCAGATATGGCAACAGTATTCCATCCTTGGACGTACTTGGCTTTTATATAGATAGAGAATTGCATCAGTAGTGAGATATCTTCTGGAGCGGTAGAAGGATCCCACCATCTTTCCAGCGACCTTGGCAACAGACTTGATGTACGTGTTCCATTTCAGATCAGGAGTAAAGGTCAAACCCAGAAGCTTGTCAAAACACAGGGCCTTACCCAGACGAGAGCCATCGATCACAATTGATGCCAGCTGGGGGATCAGAGCGTTGATGATGTAATGATAGGAGTTTGGTTTTGGATGCATTAAAGGTAACCAGCCACATCTTCCCCCACTGAACCACGCGCTCGAGATCAGAGGAGAGAGAATCAGAGAGAACTTTGTCATTTACAGCCTTTGATGTGTTGCCGTAGATGGTCGTGTCATCAGCATAGATGTCAACGAATGATTTAAGTATGTGTTTAGGGAGGTCATTGATGTAGATCAGGAAGAGAGTTGGGCCCAGGATTGACCCCTGAGGGACTCCAGTATTTATATTGCAGGCCTCCGATTTTTGTCCATCTACCACTACTCTTATGAACCTATCGGAGAGAAATGATTTAATGATTGAGAAAACATTTCCAGTTATACTGTAGCTGGAAATCTTGTGAAGTAGACCCTTATGCAATACCTTGTCGAAGGCCTTTAATATGTCAAGAGCAATTGCTCTTGAAAGGAAGCCTTTGTCAAGAGATTCACTAATCCTGTGGGATATAACCGTCAGCACATCTGCAGTAGACCTTGCAGAGTGGAAACCATATTGTGTGTCACTAAGAAGGTTATTCCTGCTGAGGTGGTTGACTATTTCTCTATTTAATATGGATTCCAGCAACTTACTCATAACACACAGGAGACTTATTGGTCTGTACTGAGAGGGAGAGGACTTATCACCTGAATTCTTAAATACAGGGTAAACTGATGAGGTCTTCCAGGGGTTCGGAAAGCACTTCTCCTTAAGGCAGCGCTTAAATAGATTCATAAGTATGGGAGCAAGTTCTGGTTGAAGTTTTTTTAACACTATAATTGGGATGCCATCATGGCCAGTTGCTTTACTGGAATCTAGGTTTTTTATTTGCTTTGCGACCTCATGCATGGATATGTGTATGTTACCTAGCGTGTTCTGTGTTATAGGAGGAAATATGGGGAGTTGATGGCCTTCGTCGCATAGGGTAGAATTAGCTGCAAAGTTCTTTGCAAATAGTTTGGCCTTGTCTGACGCTGACGAGATGACCTCTGGTCCATTGATAATGGTTGGGATAGAACGCACACTTCTGTTCAGGATCCTATTTGTTATTTGCCAAAACTGGTGGGATCCAAGCCGCTGATCAGCTACTTTGGATTTAACAGACTGGGCATATAACTCTCTTGCATTTTTTATTACTCTTTTACAGTAGTTGCTGGCAGACCTGAAAGCAGCTTTAGTCTCAGTGCATCTATTACGTTGGTAGCTATGGAAAAACTGATTTCCGTGCGCGATAGCAGCAGCACATTCTGGGGAGAACCAGGCTGGCTGTT
The DNA here is from genome assembly GCF_053919585.1 of Euprymna scolopes. Lineage (NCBI taxonomy): Eukaryota > Metazoa > Mollusca > Cephalopoda > Sepiida > Sepiolidae > Euprymna > Euprymna scolopes. The sequence continues at coordinate 6,519,125 of NC_136499.1, forward strand.
AGGTTTTTGTTGGAATTTTTTAGATGGTATGAATTGGTCTATGCCTACAATTAACCATTCGGTCAGATCTGATACTATAGAGGACACTTCCTTTTTAAACATGGAGTGCAGAGGTAAATCGGATATGAATGTATGGAAGCTATCCCAGTCAGCCATAGAGTATCGGTATACAGTACGGTGGAGGGGTACGTCTGGGGGCTTCTTACATTTCGTTTTTATCTTAACTGATACGAGGGAGTGGTCGGAGAATCCTAGCGGAGAATGAACGGAACATGAACATAGCTCAGGGGAAGTTGAGAGAAAAAGGTCTAAGAGGCTTGCATATTGATTGGGTGTATCAGGCACACGGGTAGGTTCGCGAACAATCTGAGTGAGGTCATAAGCAATGGAAAAATCATGACAAAACCTCCCCTCATCGTCTGTCTTATTTGAATGGGTCAGCCATTCCACGTTATGGACGTTGAAGTCACCACAGATGTGGATGTTAGCCGAGGGATGTGTAGACAGTATGTGGTCTATTTTCTCAGATATGCTCTTAAAGATAGTAACTCCGCTGTTGTGGGGCCTATAGAGGGCAAATATAAATGCAGTGGTGTTAGCAAGTGCAACCCTGAAGCACATATAGGGTTAATTTGGATCTTCTCTAGAGATATCCCTGCCACACGGGAAGCCATCCTTAATGTAGGCACATATTCCATGCCTATGGCGATCTTGGGTGTCAGATTTAGCTATTAAATTGGAGTATCCATTAATTATGAACTCATCTAGGGAAGTGGTCGGCCCTATTCCAGTTTCACTTAGAAATAATATGTCCGGTTTCGTCTCCTGTAATTGGGTTTCAACCTCTGGAAGGTTGGAACGTAGACCCCTGATATTGGAGAAGGAGACCTGGTAGTAGGGGTCTACGTTGGAAGATGGGGTTCTAGGTTTAATCGAGTTTTAATTCTGGAGATATTTCATGTTGAGGTTTTGGAATTTGTGGAATAGGTCGGCATACTTCGTTAGAGCAGTACAGAGAGGGAAAGTAAGAGAGAAAAAGACAGGAAAATTTTTTTTTTGTAGCACACGAAAATGTAAAGCCGTAACAATTACCCACTAGTATGGCATCGAGAGGCCCCACCAGAGACTACTGCATGGTCCAGATCCACTCACCAAATGGCAATACAGCAGTCCCAGTACTTTGCGCCTGCTGATAGGACAGCCTCCTTAGTGGTTAATCCAAGGTTCGGGTCCCTGACTATCAGGCGGATAACGTCAGCCCAGACAAAACGTTTACCTCCAGCACCCTTACTAGTGACATGGCCACAAGGACAGACAGAGACAGAAAAATTTCTGACATCTCAGACTACTGGTCACCAAGTACTACCGACCTTTAAGCAGCTTTTTCTTCACCCAACAGGTATTGAAATGAATTAGATTACAGATTGGTGAAAATAGTGGTTTCAAGTCTTATAGAATACTGGAAGGAGATATTCACATAAGACAATCTCAGCCAAATAAAATTGTTCAATGTACTTGATAGAGCAAATAAAATTTGAGTTAATATGTTCAAAGTTCATTTAAACAGAATCACTTTTCAAAATGAAATTTATTGTTTGAGCCAAAGACTGCAATATTGTCTTTAAAAGTGTCTTTAATCGAGCCCTATGTACTGTTCCTAACTTGCCCTACGTGTAAATAGATTTTATGAAAGGTTTCAAATGTTTAGACCAAAAATTGTCTGAATAATTTCGTAGAGACCGCTGAAGAATTTTTTGAACTTTGGCCCAAATTTTGACCACTTAACATTCATTATTTTGGTCTCAAATCAAAATAAAATGTTTTACCCATGCTCAAGTTATCTTCGTTTAAAATTTCAAGTATTTAGACCTAAAATTGGCGAAGTTTGGTAGAATCTGCAATAGTCAACTCTTGCAACTTTGACCTTTTGGCAAATTTTCGCCTCCAAACTGATTAAAATGCATGAATACTCGTTATAAATTTCAAATGTTTAGACCCAAAATTCGCTGAGTAGTTTACTAGACACCGCAAAGGTCAAATCTTTTGAACTTAGACCCCTTGGAAGTTCAAATTTTCGACGCAAACCTATTAAAAAGCTTGCCCCATCTCTGAATACCCATTTTGTAAAATTTGAAATGTTTTGACCAGAAATTGGCTGAGTAATTTGGTAGGTCAATTCTTTTAAACTTTGACGCCATTTTTCACCCCTTAACATGTATTTCTTTGGGCTCAAATCAAATTAAATGTTTGATCCATGTCCAAGTAACCTACATAAAAAACTTCAAGGTTTTAGACCCAAAATTGGCGGAGGATTTTGGTAGAGTTTTCAAAGGTCAAATCGTTGAACTTTGACCCCTTGACAGCCAAATTTTTGGCCGAAAACCAATTAAAAGAATTTTTCCAAATCTCAATACATCTTATGTAAAATCTCGAGTCTCTAGACTGAAAATTAAGAGTTATTTGGTAGGGAAATGTACACAAACGCACACACATTTTCACTGCGAATATTCATAGTTGCGCTTGGCTCAATTCCTAATGATCTTATGAAACAGCTGAACTCTTTGTGAATCAGATACATCACGGTACTCCAGAAGTCAGTACTGCTTGACTCAGCAAACATCTTACGTCAAATGCTTTCCATCTAATTGACTTTTTGGCTACCCTCACTAACTTTAGTGTAAGAGCCCGCTCTTGAAGAAACAAAAAAAAAACGGTGTAAAATATCACAACACCGTGAAGTTAATGAGACGGGCACCTATCATGGCCTCGAGCTCCTGATTAGAGTCCAGCTGAATAAGATGAATATGACAAAGAAAAGAAGCACTTTCAAAGGCCATCATGCAAGAAACAGTTCAGATTAAAAAAAAAAAGCTGAGGCAGACAGAAAAAAGGTGTGTCGACAACATTCTTAGTAATTGTCTGTATTTTTGAGACGAGGTGTTTTCATTTATTGAGATTGTCGGACTGACTTCCTCATCTTGGTTGTTATAGTCACAACGTTTCGACCGTTTTACCCTCCGGCCTTCATCAGGTGTTTTGTATCGAACTGGGGAACCGTTTGTTAGGAGTCTCGAACCCAACCCTTTATTATTATTACGGGGGTACCGTGTTCGGACTCCAGATAGGCTCTGGGACATAGTTGCTGATTCTCTGTTTTGAATGTTACTTTTCACTGCTTTCGTTCAGGATTGAACTCAGCTGATACCATACAAGCATCCGCCCACAACCATACAAAATGGATCCGACTGGTCCATCGTACATGTACTATGTAACACCCTTACGAACCTAGCGGTTTACGGGACCAGTAACTTTTAACCACTATCGTTTAATTAATAAGTATCGTAAAAAAAGAAACTTTGACGTTATGGATATGTGACGAGAAGTCAATTCTCCAGGGGACAGTAAAGGGTGAAAGGAGGAGGGTGAGGAAGAAACGGAGGGACGGGAGAGAGCTATGTCACAACACATGCCTTTATCAATGATAGACAGAAATGGAATCGACTGGTGCAGCACGCTCCACGACATCGGAAGGTTAACGAACTCGTAAACTATGAACTTTTATTCGCTTAAGCGCATCGTAATCCAACCATTTAGATGATCGTAATTCTAAGTCATTTTAGAAGCCAATCAATTTTATGAATCTGCAGCTCTCGATTCATGCCTACTATTGTATTTGCTGTGATTAACATTTTAGCAAAACATCGATTATAACTACTGACATTTTATAAATAATTGTTTAATTGAAAAAAAAAATAACGGAAGTTGACGTTTCTAATTTTTGGAGATGACGATTGGTTATTCATATTATTTGGATTCATCGGACTACTGTTCTCATCTTGAGTGTGATTTTTACAACGTTTCGATCAATATAACCTCCGTCCTTCTTCAGGTGTATCTTGTCAAACTGGAGAATTTGGACGAAATTTCGAGCGGAACCCTTTATTTACTTCACGGGGGAAACGTGCTCTTGTTCCGTCAGCTATGACTGGATAGAGGTCCTAAGTAATTTGTAATTGTATTTTTCGGTCGCCCACACTGAGGATTAATAAGTTTAAAATTGCTGCTATTAATTCTGCGAATTAATTTGCATATCATGAAAATACATCGAATATACAGCAATGTGCATGCACACCAAAACTGTCCATCATCCAGAGTTCAAATGTAATTATCATCTTTAATATAACAGATTGATCTACGCTAAAAAGGGGGAACATTGCACCGTGATATTAAGTGTTAGTGTTAGGGTTAGATGTGAAATCTGTTGCAACAAATTAATTTTAGATTTCACCCAAAATTTACAACAATGTTATCTTCGTAATTTTTTAGACCAGAATTAATAACTCATATCATGTGATCATTTTAAAGTTCAATGCCAACAAATGTTGCTTATTTGCAAGAAATTTTCACTCGTGGAACACATTATCGCGGAACTGCTCCCCTGATAATTAAAATTTCGTCGTCTTCAAATCTGATGTCAACAAATTTGTGTCATAAACCACCTCATAAGTAATCAAACGTAGTTCATATCTTGGAGCTATGTTAGTACTCCCATAGTGTTCACCGCCTTTAGGATGAAAACAATTCCATTCAGTTGACCATTATGCCAAGGTTTGATAAGTGGTCTTCTAATAATGAAAATTAGAAATACTTGTTAAACTCCATCCTCCCCACTAAGTAATCACATTTCAATCATTCCATTTATCAGTTCCATCCATCTCATAGTGTTCCTATTTACTTGCCTCCCCGCGAGGGAAGAGTTAGACACAAGGTCGGTTTTAAATGTGGAGAAAATCCAGCTCCCGAAAAAGGTGCACTCTGAATAGGAACAAACATAAAAATTGTCTCAGTCATGAAGGATTTTTCCTCGACTGACCAAAGGAAAAAAAGTGAAGTGTAACATCAGAACAGATACTATACTGTGATCTGGCTCGTAGGTTAAGAAGTGTGGTTCATATTTCGACTGAAAATCTCATTAAGTTTTATCCTCGATTGGTTTTTATGTCTCAGTAAATTGTGAATCATTAGTATAATAAAAAGAAAAAATACAAGAAAAAAGCATATACGCATGCGTGGGAAGTATGGTACGGCTATGAAGGGAGGTTATTTTGCAATACTTTTTTTTTAATTCTTGCATAACATACAAACCTACCAAAATTCAGAATATTTATTTGTCTACTAGCAGGGTGACACGACGTTGCTCGGGATTGAATGATGGTCAACGAATGTTTCACACTTCAATATTTTTATTGTCATCGAAATTGGAGAAATCGCCTATTTCAAATCGATTGATTGTCTACTCATCGCGGTACACCGGTAAGAAGCTCACGTCTCCGCAGGGGCTTAGTTAACAATACATTGTAGTCTACACTGCATTGTCGAAGACCTACTATTGTTTTTATCAAATTATTTTTACTATATAATGGCTTGAATTAACGTTTAAAATGAAAAAAAATCAAGTACTATAGCCCAATTGTGCTTTAAACAGAAACATTAATTTCGAACGCGCCCCTGTCATATCAAAGAAACTACTGTTGATTTTATATGTCGACTCTTTTGGATTGTGTGATAATAAAACTTCTCAGATACCTTGTGATGTTAGGTTGTATAATGTGTTAACTTTGGTCAAAATCACCTGTTTCTCCTTTCATTGGATTATTTCAATTATCGATTATTGATACTTATCCAAAACATTTCTATACTAAACCAATCTAAGAACACTACCAATCACATAAAAGAAATTTGTGTAAAATTTCATAAAATTCGGTCCAGCCGTTTTCGAGTCTATAAGGACTGAACTCACGCACACAAAGTTCCTTTTATGTAGGAGAGATAGAAATTTTGGAATCCAATGAAATATATGTACCCATTCTCTAGACACAAATAAAATTGTTTCTATGGAACGAACTGAATTCGAACTCGTCACAGTCAGGTTTTCAGTCGGTGTTGTTGCCCACTTAGCCACCGACATCATTTTCTAGTTTATTTTATTGTAGAACATCACTGTCAATCTCTATTTGCTAATTTGTGAATTTCGCACCATTTTTTAGTTGGTCTTGTCGTGAAACTCCCCACTCCTGTCTCCAACAACGCCTTAGTTTAAATAAAATAAACCTGTCGCAAACTGAAAAGGTTTCTTCATCATGTGAGAACACGTCGTTGAAACAAAAAATGGCTTCTTCAGATAAGCAGGAACTCTTTTAATAGAATTATTAAAAGACGATGATACTTTTTTTACATCAAATATTTCAAGGTTGAAATCGTTGCGCAAAACTGCAGTACATATTCTTTTATCAAGAATCATCTCAGCAGTACTTTTTATTCTTCGGTTATTTTTTAATAGTTGCATTTAAAACAGTTTTTGTTTTAATATAATAACTGATAATAACCGTATGAAATAAACAACACGTTTGCATCTTGGACAAATATTTGAAGATACGAGAAATATTAAGTATAAAATTTCTGCTACTCGTATTTGAGATTAAACAAAGGAAATGATTGATATTCCGTAAACAAAACGCCCAAACCAATAAGCCTGCATAAATATTTGAAATTGTAATGCATTTGAAACACAAAAACATTCATGAAAATATTTGGAATCACCATTAATTTGTCAAAGATATGTTGACATGTTGTAAAAAGACAAACCGATGTGAAGACTTTGGTAGATAAACCATCTTCATCTAAAACGATTGTATTTGGCATTATATAATTATATATTTATATATTTATATATTATATAATTATATATTATATAATTATATATTTATATATTATATAATTATATATTATATAATTATATATTATATAATTATATATTTATATATTATATAATTATATATTATATAATTATATATTATATAATTATATATTTATATATTATATAATTATATATTATATAATTATATATTATATAATTATATAATTATATATTTATATATTTATATATTATATAATTATATATTATATAATTATATAATTATATATTATATAATTATATATTTATATATTATATAATTATATATTATATAATTATATATTATATAATTATATATTTATATATTATATAATTATATATTATATAATTATATATTATATAATTATATATTTATATATTATATAATTATATATTATATAATTATATATTATATAATTATATATTATATAATTATATAATTATATATTTATATATTTATATATTATATAATTATATATTATATAATTATATATTTATATATTATATAATTATATATTATATAATTATATATTATATAAATATATATTTATATATTATATAATTATATATTATATAATTATATATTATATAATTATATAATTATATATTTATATATTTATATATTATATAATTATATATTATATAATTATATATTATATAATTATATATTTATATATTATATAATTATATATTATATAATTATATATTATATAATTATATAACTGGAAGACGGTTGATATGCTGAAAAACAAAAAAACAAAAAACGATCAAACATGACGCCATGCAAAAATATTTGTAAATGTAGAGAATTCGAAGCAATTGATGAAATTTTTGAAATCACCATTAACTGACCGAAGCTCGAACTTAATGATACAGAAGTAAAAAGGAAAATTCACTCATGAAAGTTGTAAGCTATACCATTATATATATATATATATATATATATATATATATATATATATATATATATAAATTACAATAGCAAAATACAATCATAAAAAGTAATATAGTTAAGCTTAAACATGGAAAATAAAGGACTTGTTGTTAAAACTGGAAAAGAAAAGATTAAGTTATTATAGTAAAAAATATGATAAATTTATAACTAAAAACATTGCAGCATTAAGATTTTTTATCATGTTATAAATTGATATTTTAAAAAAATTCTTAATGCTTAATTCTTAATTTATAACTTAAAAGTTAACTTGTTAAGTTTTAAGTTATAAATTTATTATATTTTTTTACTAGAATATCTTGTCCTTTTCTTTTCCAGTTTTAACAACTAGTTCTTTACTTTTCCATGTTTAAGCTTAACCATATTACTTTTCATGCACGCATTTTTCTATTGTAATCCATGATTTTTTCAGGATTCCAATAAATTCACTTGTTTTTGTTTAATTTCATTCTTATTGTTTTGCCCATATAAGCACATATGTAATAACAATGTATGACACTCGTTAGCTTTCAATGAAATCCCCCAATTATCTCCCTTTCCTTTTGTCATTCTCTCTGTTTAACATGTTTCATCTGTTTTCGAGACACCAGTGAATTAGTAGCAACAGAAGTCGCTTAAGCGACGTAGTTGCTGTGGAAACCAGTCATAAAAAGCGTTGCTAATCTCCTTATATATTTTTACGATTTTGAACACCAAAAAATTCATAATTTTTGTTTTACTGAACGAAAATTGAAATTGTAATAATTTTTTGAAATTTGGTCGAAAAATGAGTGAGCGTTGAAACTTTACAGCAATTCTAAATGAATATAACTGTCACTTAACCATGTATGCAAATACTACGTGTTTAATGATATATATATATATATATATATATATATATATATATATATATACTGTGTAAGCAAAAACAAGACTTCAAAACAAGGTGTTGGTGGCAACAAAAAGTGTATTTCAATTTAGGTTACAATTGTTTCCATGTCAAGTTCGACAATTACAAGCATTATGTCGTTTGAAAATTTTCAAAACAAGCATTTCTTCAGACTTTATGAATAAGCACACTTTTGTGCAATGGAGCATTTTTGAAGAGAAGGAAGGAGGGGAAATCCCTAGATAGAAAAGATGCGAGAAACATCTACCTTTGTTGTGGTTAGTATCGATAATCTATAAAAATTACCTGCCACTAATACGAAACTAAAACTAACCGTAATATTTTTGCAAGACTGTTACGGCCATAATATCGAAACAAAAATTTTATAACTTAAGTATTGGGTAACAAAGAAATAACAAGATCTAATTTAGGAACCCAACGAATGGGATATATATTTAAAAAAAAATTTAATGGTTTACGGCTCTCTGTGGCAACTTGTCATGACTCTGCTCTTAAATAAGGATACGAAAATTAGGCGATATATTAATATTCAAATGGGATTTTCCGTAACCACAACAAAGGTAGATGAAACTCTGATTAAACTCTGAAACTAAACCAAAGAGGAGGGAGGCCTCTTCAGTCTTGGATGACAGCCTTCCTAGAGCTGGTGACTCAAACAAATTACCGGTTTGCAATACCTAAATTGCTTAAGGAGTAGATAGGTCCTGCCTATCGCCCGGCTTCCACACTCCTTCTTTGCCTATTAGTCAGGCGCAGAGATACTATCAGTGATTCGACAGAAACACCCATTGGTAGATCTTGTTTCTTGTCTAGGGCAATGAACGCCGTTTCCCCCACTCCCGACACACCCCACCCCTAAAGCTGGGCATTTGAGAATGCTTGAGTACCACATATGCCTGAGCAATTAGATTGGGTTGACCTTCCTCTGATGGGTTGAGGGTACCGGATTGACAGTTACTGGCTGCTGTTTCCGATTGGTAGTACAAGAGCCCTAACTCTTTGGTAGCGCTTAGAGCGGCTGCTCCATCAACAGTTGAATAATATCGGGATGTTTGCAGTGCCATGGCGCGCATGGAAAGGGACCCTGCACTCATCCCCGGTGTGGCTTTCCTGAGGCCACAGTCCTAGTTGATGGAGGGTCAGCTGATGGTCTACTTGTGATGCATGTGTGATATTCTGCATAACCTCCTGTTCGGCTTCCCCTAACCCAACTGAAACTCGTTAAAAAACATGATGACAGTACAATCTAAAAATAAGCTTAAACCAGGCTTAGGGTCAAACAAATTCAACTTGCCTCCTCCCTTGAGGCTTGCATTCACAAATATCCGTGGGCTTAGAACTAATTTAGCTGATGTTGAAGCATTTCTCCTAACAAATACACCGGATATCTTAGCACTAAGTGCGACTAACCTACACTCCTCCATCCCCTCTAACTACTTTAACATGCCTGGATATCTCCCACTCTGCCGTAAGGACTCTGACAGACATATGCACGGACTTGGAGTTTACATTCGTAATACCCTTCCCCTGACTAGAGAAACAAACCTAGAAACGGATGATCAAGCCTTTATGTGCTTTAGACTAATCATGCAACACAACATTAGCTACTTTTACTTTCTCTACCGCTCTCCTTCGACCCAAGACTGCACCATAATAAACAAAGTATCTGACAGCATAGACACAGCACTCTCTTTCGACACTAGCGCCCAAGTACATGTATTTGGTGACTTTAATGTCCATCACAAAAACTGGCTTGGATTCTCTACTTATACAGATGCAGCAGGCAGCGCAACTCATAGCTTCTCTGTATCTCACTCCCTATCGCAAATTGTTACTTTTCCAACCCGCTTCCCTGATCAGGAAGAACAACACGCATCACTATTAGATCTGTTTTTGACCACAATTCCTGATGATTGTGTAACGAAAGCCGACAGCCCACTTGGGAACGCTGATCATGCGGTAATAATGGTTGAAATCGCCCTAAACTCTAGAACCAAAACTGAAGAGCCAGTGCTCAAAACAACGAGATATTATAAAAAGGCTGACTGGGAAGCTATCAGAGATCTTATCAGAGACGCCCCATGGGGAAATATTTTTTCTCTTCCTGCTGAACAGTGTGCAACTGAGACCACTGAATGGTTCAAAACTGCAATCGAAGTGCATGTTCCCATGCGGAAATTCTATAGCAAGCCCCACTCTCCCCAATGGTTTACTTCGACTTGCGCAACTGCCATTGCTCAAAGGCAGCATGCATTCCGAAGGTTTAACCGACATAAGTCCAGTTCAAACAGACAAAGGTACATAGAAGCTAGAAGTAACGTTAAGAAAGAAATAGCGACAGCTAAGAGGGAATTTACGGAAACCACTAAAAAACGCATCGAAGCACAAAAATTAGGAACTCGTGACTTCTGGAAAATCTACAACAGTGTAGTAAATAATGGGCAATCAACGATTCCCCCACTAACCAACAATCACGAGGTTCTTTGCTCAGCAACCGAGAAGGCTAACATGCTTGCCAGTCGGTTTGCCTCCAACTCTACACTGGACCCTTTAAACCACCCCCTACCTGACTTTCCTATGCGGACAGACACCAAGCTAGACGATCTGGAAATCACCCCTGCTCAGGTGCATGCTATCATAAAAAACCTTGACACTTCCAAAGCATGTGGACCCGACCTCATCCCAGCTGTGCTATTAAAAAAGTGCTCAGCCGAAGTAGCTCCTGTTCTCTCCAAACTCTACAACAAATGCCTTAATGAATCTTGCTTTCCGAGCTGCTTCTGTGGTACCAGTATTCAAGAATTCTGGTGAAAGAACTGACCCATTAAATTATCGCCCTATTAGCCTCCTCCCACTTTTTGCCAAAATATTTGAGACCTTAATTAACCATGCTCTAGTCCAGCACCTTACAGATGCTAAACTTCTGACCGACCATCAATATGGATTTAGACAAGCCCGTTCCACGGCAGACATCCTCACTGTAATCTCTGAACGCATATACCATTCACTGGACAAAGCGGGAGAGGGCAGAGCGGTAGCTCTAGATATATCTAAGGCTTTTGACAGGGTATGGCATGAGGGTCTCCTCAGGAAGATTAGATCTTACGGTATCACTGGTAGAATACTTAACATAATTAAATCCTTCTTAGATAAGAGAAAAATCCAGGTTGTCCTCGACGGTCGTACGTCTAAACAATATAATATAAATGCCGGAGTGCCCCAGGGATCTATCCTTGGTCCTCTGCTGTTCCTGATATTCATAAATGACCTCCCCGATAAAATTGCCTCTGAGATGGGTATATATGCTGATGACACCACACTCTATAGCAGGCACGACAGGAAAACAAATGAACATATATCTAAAGTAATGGCAGAAACACTAGAGGATGACCTCAAGTCAGTAGTGGAATGGGGACAAAAATGGATGGTAACGTTCAATGCCACCAAGACAAAACTGGTTTCATTCAATAATTACAGGAAACCTTCTCTACCACCTATAGCAATGGCCAACAACTCTTTAGCTGAGAGTACGTCTTTCGAGCTCCTTGGCCTAACGTTCACAGGAAACATGAGCTGGAACAATTACATCGAGGGCATTGCCAGGGCCGCTGCGAGGAAGGTGGGCTCTCTCTACCGTGCTAGAAAACTTCTAACACCCGAAAGTATCCTGTACCTCTATAAGGCCACTATTCGCCCATGTATGGAGTATTGCTGTCATATTTGGGCCGGTGCATCGGCTACTAGTCTCTCGCTCCTTGACAGGGTTCAAAAGAGAGTCGCAAATCTGATAGGCCCTAAACTGGCATCAAAACTTCAGCCTCTGTCCCATCGTCGAAACGTTGCATCCCTCTGCCTGTTCTACAAGTATTATAATGGTGAATGCTCTGAAGAACTGCAAGCACTTGTGCCCCCACGACGTGAACACCCTCGACAGACCCGACAAGCTGCAAAATCCCACCCCCACACTGTAGAGATCCCTAGATGTAAAAGATATTTCTACTCCAGTAGTTTCTTCCCCAGAACTGCTAGACTTTGGAATTCCATTCCAGGTCACTGCTTCCCCAACTGTACTGACATGCATAAGTTCAAGTGCAACGTGAACCAACATCTCGCTGCCCTAATCCCTACATAGTACCCCAGTAGATGTTTCCCCTGATAGTAGCCCCCTACACCAAAGTGGCAATGTGCCTTGTTTGGGATGAAAATGTAATAAAAAAAAAAAAAAGGTAGATGTTTCTCGCATGCCTTTCTATCCTTCTCTTCAAAAAATGCACAAAAGTGTGCTTATTCATAAAGTCTGAAGAAATGCTGGTTTTGAAAATTTTCAAACGGCATAATGCTTGAAATTGTCGAACTTGACATGGAAACAATTGTAACGTAAATTGAAATACACTTTTTGTTGCCACCAACACCTTGTTTTGAAGTCTTGTTTTTGCTTACACAGTATATTAATGCTCAATCATAAAATTTGATAATTTTGTAGCTTACTTTTTAAGTCAACCATTTTGGCCTAAAACTCATTGGTATATGAAAATTTACTGAATTCCACGAACTTAAAAGTTAAATTCTTCACTAGATTGGAGACGGAATGCGTTGTTGTGATAAGTGATTTTCTCTACTAATTCGCACTTTTTATTTTAAAATTCAAATATTAATAACTACATTTTATTTCAGTATTTAACTTATGTATTTCTGTTGTATTAAATGCTAGCTAGCTTCTTTTTTTTTTTTTTTTTTTTTTTTTCTCGTCCATAAATGTTTATCTACCAAGTTGATCTTAAATATTGTATAATCAATCCATTATATTATCATTTTCAGTCCCCCACCCCTAATTTCTGGCTCGCATCTTATCTCGCAATTACTTATAACGTCACCAACTAACTTCGGAAGAACCCCCCCCCATCCGATTTTGTTTTATATCATAAGTTGCTTAAAACGTGATTAGTTAAAGTTCAGAATAAAATCACGCTTTCTCTTAACGGTTAATTTAAAAAAAAAAAATCTTCTGAACGCTATTAAAAGTTAAATTCTTCACTAGATTGGAGACGGAATGCGTTGTTGTGATAAGTGATTTTCTCTACTAATTTGCACTTTTTATTTTAAGATTCAAATATTAATAACTACATTTTATTTCAGTATTTAACTTATGTATTTCTGTTGTATTAAATGCTAGCTTTTTTTTTTTTTTTTTTTTTTTTTTCCTCGTCCATAAATGTTTATTTATCTACCGAGTTGATTGCAAAAATAGATTACCTAATTGTACTCATTTTTAGTTCGTGAGAGGGGAATCTATCACCATACTTTCCCTTAAACACGTCCGTTGGACTTTTATTAAGTACAATACTTAATAGTTTTTTTTGTTTTTTTGTTTTTTAATGGAGAGTAGAAAACGCATTGTGGATGCGTTATCGGCAGCTCCTGTTACTCTCGCTTCTTCTTATTTGTCCCTCAGTCCTCATTTTTTAAATGAGTGATTTTTCTGACAAAGGGAGAAGAAAAAGCTGTTTTCTAGGTTGGCAGTATTTTTGCGCGAACAGTTGGCAGAGTTGGTGGAAATTTTCTGTTTCTATGTCTATCCTTGTAGACATGTCACTAGTAAGGGTGCTGGAGGTAAACGTTTTGTCTGGGCTGACGTTATCCGCCTGATAGTCAGGGACCCGAACCTTGGATTAACCACTAAGGAGGCTGTCCTATCAGCAGGTGCAAAGTACTGGGGCTGCTGTATTGCCATTTGGTGAATGGAATCTGGACCATGCAGTAGCTTCTGGTGGGGCCTCTCGATGCCATACTAGTGGGTAATTGTTACGGCTTTACCTTATCATGTGGTACAAAAAAAAAAATTCTTCGTTTCTTTTTCTCTCTTAGTTTCCCCTCTCTGTCCTGCTCTAAGTAAATCTGTCGACCTAGTCCACAAATTCCAAAATTTCATCATGACAAGTTTCAAGAAAAAATACACGATTAAACCCGGTTCTCCAACTTCCAACGTAGACCCCTACTACCATGTCTCCTTCTCCAACATCAGGGGTCTACGTTCTAACCTTCCAGAGGTTGAAACCCAATTACAGGAGACTAAACCAGACCTTTTATTTTTAAGTGAAACTGGCATTGGACAGGCTATTTCCCTAGATGAGTTTGCAATTACAGGATACTCTAACTTAACTTCTAAATCTGACCCCCAAGATCGCCATGGGCATGGAATATGTGCCTATATTAAAGATAGCTTTCCATGTGGGAGGGACATCTCCAGGGAAGATCCTAACTTACCCTATATGTGCTTCCGGGTTGCTTTAGCTCACACTACTGCATTTATATTTACTCTCTATCGCCCCCACAACAGCGGAGTTACTATCTTTCAAAGCATATCTGAGAAAATTGACCAAGTCCTTTCTACTTATCCTTCAGCTAACATTCACGTATGTGGAGACTTCAATGTTCACAACGTCGAATGGTTGAACCACTCAAACAAGACCGATGATGAGGGGAGGTTCTGTCATGATTTCTCCATTGCCTATGACCTCACTCAGATTGTTCAGGAACCTACCCGTGTGCCCGATAATGACGGCCAGTATGCGAGCCTACTAGACCTTTTTCTCACAACTTGCCCTGAACTATGTTCAGTTTCTGTTCTGTCGCCTCTTGGATCTTCCGACCACTCTGTTGTATCAATTAAGATAAAAATGAAATGTAATAAGTCCCCAGACGTACCTCTTCATCGTACAGTATATCGATACACTAAGGCTGACTGGGATAGCTTCCGTACATTTATATCTGATCTACCTCTGCATTCCATGTTTAAAAAGGATGTGTCCTCTATAGTATTAGACCTAACTGAATGGTTAATTGTAGGTATTGACCATTTCATACCCTCTAAAAAGTTTCAGCAAAAACCTAACAGCCAGCCATGGTTCTCTCCAGAATGTGCTGCTGCCATTGCGCACAGAAATCACTTTTTCCACTGCTTCAAACGTAATAGATGTATGGAAACTAAAGCCGTTTTCAGGACTGCCAGCAACCATTGTAAGAAAGTAATAAGGAACGCAAGAGAGTTGTATGCTCAATCTGTTAAGTCCAAAGTAGCTGAGCAGCGGCTTGGTTCCCACCAGTTTTGGCAAATAGCAAACAGAATCCTGAACAGAAACGTGTGCTCCATCCCAACTATTATCAATGGACCTGAGGTAATATCGTCAGCATCAGACAAAGCCAAACTCTTTGTCAAGAACTTTGCAGCTAATTCTACCCTTTGCGACCAAGACCGCCAACCCCCAATATTTCCTCTTGTATCAGAAAACACTCTATGTGATATACGTATATCTGTACGTGATGTTGCCAAGCTAATCAAAAACCTTGATTCCAGTAAAGCAACTGGCCCTGATGGTATTCCAATTATAGTACTCAAAAAACTTCAACCTGAACTAGCGCCCATACTTACAAAACTGTTTAAACGTTGTCTTAAGGAGAATAGTTTCCCATCTCCCTGGAAAATCTCATCAGTATGCCCTGTATTTAAGAACTCAGGTGATCGCTCATCCCCCTCTCAGTACAGGCCAATAAGTCTCCTGTGCGTCATGAGTAAGTTGCTAGAATCTGTATTAAATACAGAAGTAATCAACCATCTCAACAAAAATAACCTTCTTAGTGACACTCAATATGGTTTCCGTTCTGCTAGATCTACAGCAGATGTCCTTACAGTTATATCGCATAGAATTAGCAAATCTCTCGACGGTGGCAATCTTTCTAGGGCAATTGCTCTTGACATATCTAAAGCCTTTGATAGGGTATGGCATAAAGGTTTACTTCATAAGATCGCTAGCTATGGTATAGCTGGAAAAGTCTTCTCAATTATTAAATCATTTCTTTCTGATAGGTTTATAAGAGTAGTAGTTGAGGGGCAAAAATCAGAAGCTCACAGTATTAATGCCGGTGTCCCTCAGGGATCCATCCTGGGCCCAACTCTTTTCCTGATCTACATTAATGATCTTCCAAATCATATCCTTACATCATTTGTAGACATTTATGCTGACGACACTACCATTTATGGTACCACATCTAAGACAGTAAACGAGCATGTTCTCTCCAATTCTCTCTCCTCTGATCTTGAGCACGTAGTACAATGGGGAAAGGAGTGGCTGGTTACTTTTAATGCATCTAAAACCAAGCTTCTCTCTTTACATCATCAACATTCTAATCCACATTTGTCATCAATTGAAATGAATGGCTCTCGTCTTCAGGAGGCCTCAAGTTTTGACAAGCTTCTGGGCTTGACCATTACTCCTGATCTTAAATGGAACACGTATATCAAATCTGTTGCCAAGGCCGCTGGAAAAATGGTGGGATCTTTCTATCGATCCAGTAGATATCTCACTGCTGATGCTATTCTCTATCTATATAAGAGCCAGGTACGTCCAAGGATGGAATACTGTTGCCACATCTGGGCAGGAGCTGCTAGAAAGGACTTGTCCTGCCTTGATAGAGTTCAAAATAGACTTCGTAGCCTCGTAGGAGATGTCCTTTTCTCCTCCTTGCAACCTCTATCTCACAGAAGAGATGTTGCGAGTTTGTCTCTAATGTATCGTTATTTTCATGGAAAGTGTTCAACTGAGCTTCAATCTATGGTCCCCCCTCGCCAAACTTTCACAAGAAACACTCGTCTAGCTGTAAACACTATCAATAATTTCCCCCACTCTTTATCTGTGCCTAAACCTAAACGTAGATTCCATGAACAAGGCTTCTTTCTTAGAACTGCACGCCTGTGGAATTGTCTTCCGTTTTCCTGCTTTCCGGCTGACTACAATATGGTTTTGTTCAAGTCTAAAATAAATAAGTTCTTGATGAGCCGTTCCATATAAGTTATTAAATTTACCAAATTTTCATTACTAATGATTACTATATTGACCAACTTCTACTGTACACTCTTTAACCCTTATCCTTGAGTGGCCTCTGGGCCTTGATAATGTGGTGATGTCTTTGTAAAAAAAAAAAAAAAAAAAAAAAAAAAAAAAAACTCAGTATGATTACATATATATATATATATATATATATATATATATATATATATATATATATATATATATATAAGGAGAGAGAGAGAGACAAAAGCGAGTACGAAAAACATGAAAATGGTTAAGATTAAACTTAGAAAAGTAAAAGGACTAGTTGTGAAAATAGAAAAGAAAAAGACAAGATATTCAAGTAAAAAATATAATAAATTTATAACTTAAAATACTTGAACATTCATAATTTGTTAAAATTCAATTTTACATTATATATCTATATATGAGTACGTGTGTGTTCTTTTGTGTGTCACACTTTCCTGCAAATTTCATTGGTTGAGATTTAAAAACACACTCGCTATCGTATTAATATACAGATTATACTAAATGTGAGTTAATGGATTTGGTGAGTGTTTAATGAGATCCCAGGCATAATCTCCTCCTTCTTTTCGAGTAGGGTGGATGATAGTCTGACGCGTTTACTTCCGATAATGACGTCATTATTTTCTGTTAAAAAAGATGCATATAATATATTTATCATGCACTACATTGACATAAGATGTCATATTTCAGAAATCACATAGATGTACTGATTCCAAAAATAAGATACATTGATCAGTGCACGCTAGGGGCTTGTTTGTAACATTCCAAAAATCATGTAAATGTATCAAGTAATCCTGACTTCATATTTTCGGCCTTAATGTCCTCAATGCAGTAATTGCAAAAACTTTTCTTAAGGAAGGGGGTGGGGTTTAAGTCACTGGAATGATGAGACTGCTACTACACTCATAAATTCATATTGAAGTCATGGTTGCTTAATCCCTTACCGTGTTAATGTTTTTATGTATTAATTTAGAAAAGCTGCTGAAGCAGTTTATGATTGAAACATTACTTTATTTCAAGTATATTTTTAACAGTAGCGCGGGAGATATGAAGTCAGTCCCGGAAATAGCTGAAACCGTTTACGCATTAAACACTACTTTATTTCATGTATATTTTAACAGTGGGGTGGGGGGCATGAAGTCAGTCCCGGAAACTGCTGCAACCATTTACATTTTAGACGTTACTTTATTTCATGTCTATTTTAACGGTGAAATGGGGGATATGAAGTCAACCCGGAAAAGGCTGAAACAGTTTACGATTTAGCCATTACATTATTTCATGTATATTTTAAACAGTGGGTTAAAGATATAAAGTCAATTCCGGAAAAGGCTGAAACAGTTTACGAATTAAACATTACTTGATTTCATCCATATTTTTAACAGTGGGGTGACGGACATGAAGCCAGTCCCGGGATTGGATGAGATAAATGCAAATATATACTAGCAGAATACCCAGCGTCGCCCAGGATTAAATGAGATAGGTGGAAAGCATATAATAGCAGAAATTCCAGCGTCGCCCGGGATCGAATGATATAGGTGGAAATATATACTAGCAGAATACGCGGCGTCACCTAGGATTGGATAAGATAGGTGGAACATATATATTATGAGAATACCCGGAATTGATTATTGTGTTTGTAATGAAATAATCGGCGCAAGCAATATATCAAAGTTATTATTTTAATAAGGGCGAGGGACGATAATGTGGGTTAAGATTGTGAAAAATGATTGTCGAAATTAGTAACATATCTAAGAATTATGAAAAATAATGAAATGTGAGTTATTTGATTGGTATGTTTGTAATGTAATAATCAGCCTAGACAGTATATCAAAGTTATTATTTTAAAAAAGGAGGGAGGGGCTAAAATGTGGGTTAAAATTATAAATGATTGTCGAAATTAATACTATATCCAAGAATTATGAAAAATTATGAAATGTGAGTTAATTGCAAGTGGTAATGTAGCGTGGCCGTCACGCTTGAACTGTGGTTGTTACAGTTCAAAAACCTTTTTTCGGAACCCCAATGTCGTCTGGTACGGTCGAAAAAGAACAAAAAACTAAAAATAAATAAATTCGACTCGGTCTTTTCTCTTTTTTTTTTTTAGCAAAAGACATTTATTTCCATTGCTTTCCAAACAATGCCTGCTTCCTGTTTTTCTTACTGTTCATTTCGTCTGTCGTGAGATTAACAAAACCCTGTTGTCTCGACACCAGCTTAAAAGCCTCTCGCCGACACCACGGGGCCGCACGTCCATCTCACCCAGCGGAGGTTTCTTTTTCACTCAACCACATGCCGGCCGTAGCCAGTTATTTCTCGTCTTCGACTATACGCGTCCATCTTTTTCGACGTGCACTCAACTTCTCCCCAACCACGTTTTCTTTTTTATCACGTAAGCCCACGCACACTTCCTAATTTGCATATGTGCTTTTCGGCTGCTGCTAATATTTTCG
The DNA here is from genome assembly GCF_053919585.1 of Euprymna scolopes. Taxonomy (NCBI): domain Eukaryota; kingdom Metazoa; phylum Mollusca; class Cephalopoda; order Sepiida; family Sepiolidae; genus Euprymna; species Euprymna scolopes. Next base: position 6,539,022 of record NC_136499.1, read on the forward strand.
CAAACCAACTATTCTACAGCGCCTGTTGATATTTTCCCACGAGCACACTTGCCAATTTGCATACGCGTTCAAACTCTGCTCCTATTGCTAATGCAATCGCTTGCTATCCATCCTTCGACTGCTGCTGCTATTTTCATACGCGCTCATACGTGCTCTGTTACAGCAATATAGCTTGGTGGAAAAGTGAGATAAAAAAGTAAAAAGTTTTTATTTTTGTTACATAATTGTTTATAGTTTTGAAAGTTTATTGATGGTTATGATCTTAAATGACATCGATGAACACAAATGTTTCCGGAAACTAAAAAAAAACTAAAGCTCTACGTTTTCTACATCCAGTCGTACTCGGCCTTTACTCAAGAAAAGGATGCAGGAGCAAGACGTGACGGTAACTAAGTGTTAATGGCACGGACCGACAACACAAGGGTGCCAAGTTCGAATCTTCTTGTTAACTTTCACGTAGTCACTCTGGATATCTTTCTGCAAAACAATTCTAACTAGAAACATATCGGGGAACTGCGCCTAAAACTAAACAAAATGAAAATTCCACAAGCAGAGTTTATTCAATAGATCTGTGCGTCCGTGGAACACAATGTCGTTTGTCTGCTTCCAGGTTGACTATAACATAGTCGTCTTCAAGTCTAATGTGAATAAATTCCTATTGAATCGTCTATTTAAATAATCTTACCCTACCCAACTCTCCATAGTGACTAATATTGTCTCTCCACTAACCAAACACTTAACCCTTATCCTTGAGTGATCTCCAGGCCTTGATAAATGGTGACTTTCCGAGTAAAACCAAAGAAATGAATGATACTCAGCGAAGCAAG
>NC_136499.1:6542348-6567348 GCF_053919585.1 Euprymna scolopes
TTCTGTAAAGAAGGACATGGTTATCCTTTTACAATCCGCACTGATGCGTACATTAGGAGAATTATTATATTATTATTTGATTTAGTATTAGTTGATGCCGACATTTTTTTTCGACCCTTGAGGCACACTCGCATTTATGACGTACGGCCATCAAGGACAACCTGGATTCTTCTCTATTTTTAGAAGGATTTTAATTATGCTATATTCGTCACGTAATACCATAGGATCTGATTTTCCTGAGAAAACCAACGTGCGTCAAAAGCCTTAGATATATGTAGAGCTACAGCCATACGTTTCTCTGCTTTATACAGTCCATGGTATATACGTTCAGAGATTACAGTTAGGATATCTGCAGTGGAACGCGCTTTCCTAAATCCATATTCTTGGTCGGGCAGTAGTAATTTAGCAGTTGTAAGGTGGTGGACTAGAGCTTAATTAATTATGAACTCAAATATATCAGTGAAGAGAGAAAGAGAGAGGGGGGATAATGGGTCGATAATTTGATGGGTCAGTTCTTTCGTCAGAATTCTTGTAAACTGGTCCTACGGAAGTAGTTTTCCAGCAGTCAAGAATGCAAGATTCGTTAAGGTATTTATTGAAAAGTTTGGAGAGGACTGGGCCAATCTAAGTGGAGCATTTTTTAATTGTACAGTTGCGATGAGATCAGGTCCACATGCTTTTGAGGTGTCTACATTTTTTATGATATCATGCACCTGAGAAGGGGTGATTTTAAAACAAACCGACTTGCAGGTATGTTAGCGATCTCGGTTGCCGTGGAAGCAACCTCATGATTGTTGCATAGTAGAGGAATTGTTAATTACATAAAAAGTGCATTATTTAATACACTTGTAGATTTCCCAGAAATTACGAGTTCCTAATTTCTGCGCTTCAATGCGTTTTCTAGTGGTTTCTGTATATTCTCTCTTAGCTGTCGCTATTGCTTTCTTACAATTACCTCTAGATTCTATGTACTTCTGTCTTTTGCACTGGACTTTTGTCGGAATAAATCTGCGGTATGCATTCTGCCTCTGAGCAATGGTAGCTGCGCAAGCAGAAATAAACCATTAGGGAGAGTGGGAATGCGATAGAACTTACGTGTGGGAATATGTGCTTCAATTACAGTCTTAGAGCTATTTAGTGGTCTCATTTACACACTGTTCTTCAGGAAGAGAAAAGATATTCCCCCATGGGGCATCTCTGACGAAATTCCTGGTGGCTTCGCAGTCAGCCTTATTGTAGTACTCTGCCGTTTTGAGCAATGGCTCTTCAGCTTTGGGTCGAGAGTTTAGTGTGATTTCTACCATTATTACAGCGTGATCAGCATTCCAAAGTGAGTTATGGGCATTACGCAATCACCGGGAACTGTGGTCAGAAACAGATCTAGTAGTGAGGCTTGTTGATCCTGTCTGTCTGAGAGATGGGTCGGAAACAAGTGTGTGAAAGGGAATGAGATCTAGAGAAGCTATGTGTTATGCTACCAGCTGCGTTTGTGTAAGTAGAGAAACCAAGTTAGTTACTCTGATGGACATTAACGTGACCAAATGTATTTGCGCGCTAGTATCAATGGGGAGTGTTGTATCTATGATGTCAAAGACTTTGTTGATTAGCGTACAGTCTTTGGTTGAAGGAGACATGTAGCTAACGTTATGTTGCAGGTCAAGTCGAAAGCACATGAAGGCATAGTCACTGATTCTAGTTTTGATTTCCGAGTCAAGATAAGGGTGTTTGGAATATAGACCCTAGGTTCGTGCATATGTCTGCCTGAGTCTCTACGGCAAAGTGGCAAATAACCAGTCATGCTAAAGAGGCTAGATGGGATCACTTGAAAAATCAAATATGAAGAGAAAGGATGGTTTTATCTCAGTCATCGCCAAGTAAAACAAATGTTTCTATACCACCTTCACTAAATATAATACCGTGATGTTAATAAGGAGGCCTTCAAAGCACTGCCAAAATTCTAGTTAATATCCATGTATGAAGAAAAATTATGTTAATGACAATTTTATTGCTCCCGGATAACACCAAGTAAAGCAGAAATTTCAGTAAGGCTCTTTTTAACACCGACGTATATGCAATCGATAATCAATGCTACAGCTTATTTGCATTAACAAAAATGTGGAATGTTTTCGATGCGTGGAAAGGGTTTTGAGACCACATATAAAATTCTGGTTTATTAATCGTAGAACTTGACAAAACAAATGTTGAAAAAATTTACATGTAATTTATGGTTACAATTTTGCTTTTAACTTCTAACTCTTTAATCCTCACTTAACACTGGAAGCCTTTTGAGACCGCCATACTTTACTAACAATCATGTGAAGAGCACTTGCAGTAAAGAAAGACTGAAAAGAAAACGATTTCAAATTTATTTCATATTTTCTTTTTTAGTTTAACGAAAACACAGATTTTAATTAAGCATATTGACCTGCAGGCGTCCGGACACATTTGCAGTATTTACAAATTCCACCGACGCCATGGCAGATCTAAAGAAGACATACGTCTAATGCCGAAGAGTGACTTCATTATCTCGACATGTTCTAATAACTTGGACACGGAAGAGTGACAAAAAAAAACTAACAGGATCTCCATCCGTCGCAGATTATTATATGTCAAAATTTATCTCTTTCTCTTCATTGCATGGCTATCAGGACAGTCTATTTTACTACGGATATTATTATTGTACTCACTAGGGGTTTTCAAACAAAACTTTATCATAGATTTTTTTTCTTTGTCAACAACCTGTGGTGTTCGCTGGAATCTAAATGACAACATGTCTCCCCAGATTTCGAGTACTCTCCACCTCTTTCGATAACCTTGTGCAAGTGAATTTGTCTTATAGCACTAACCGGTTACCATTGTTTTCTTGCTGACAACAATCATTAGTCTTCACGCGAATTTGGGCGACAATAAGCCTTCCCAATGCCGCAATGTAACGTATCAGGAACAAGTAAACATAAATAAATAAATCCAGATCGGTATTTTTTTTCCTTTTTAAGAAAAAACATTTATTACAGTTACTCTCCTGTGTCGACACCACTTAAAAATATCTTTCTGCCACATGTCCATCTAGCCTGACGTTTTTCCTTCCTCCGACCGCATGCTTGCCACAGCCGGTCCATTTTCGTCTTGGCTTTACACATGCATTTTCTCCGAGCCACACTTTGCTTCTCCGACCACATGGTGCAGTTTTTCTCCTTTATTCCTTTTTCTTCTCGTGCACACTTCCTAATTTGCATATGCGTTTTTTTTCGGCTACTGCTAGTGCTAATCTCTTCACAAGCCATCCATCCTAAGCTGCTGCTGATATTTTCCCACCAACTCATATGCACTATGTTACATATCTTCTTTTCCCACCTGACTACAACTTGGATGTCTTCAAGTCCAACATAAACAAATTCCTGATAAACCACCTCCTTAAATAAGACATTTTATAAAATCTCCATTACTAACGATTACTACGATATTATCCCATTGATTACTGTACACGCAATAACCCTTATCCTCGAGTGGCTTCTTTTCAAGAATTTAATTAAACCTGCCTGAGGTAGAGAAAAGAAGAAAAGCAAACTCAAAATTTCACACAATAAAATATGAACAATTAAATCCAAATAAAAAATGTCTTGGTATATCGCCTGTTCGATATTTCCATTTTATAGTTTTTTCGTCAGAAATTCCTTTCCTTATTTATTGTCTCTTTTTATTTATTTGTAAAAATAAAGAAATTCTAAAGTCTTCTTCCAAATATTTAAAGGCAACGTTTAAAGACGTTGAGAGGAAAAACTCAGTGAACTGTTTAAATAGCGAGGATTTTTTAATGGTTTTTTTCCAGAAATTTCACTGAAGAAGTGTTAAAGTGTTTCAGCTTGGTTGTGCAAGAATACAGTTTCAAATGTAAAAAAAAAAAAAAACATTATAAAGCCAGTCAAATCATTGCCAGACCAAATCATAGTTTGCATAGTCTTTGATATTTGTTGGTCCTGAGTTTGTAAATTAACCAAACTGAAACGGGATATTTTTTTATTTTAGTAATAAAATCAGTTTATTGCTTCTTGACAGTTTTCATAACACATGTGTTATAATGTTAATTGTGTTTCTAGATACATTTATAGATATACTTTTTGTGCGAGTTTTTTTTTTTCGCACAACTTTTTTCTTATTTTCTTACATCAACAATCGATTCTTTCTCAACATCTTATCAGTCATAACATTTATATCCTTACTTATTTATAGATTTTTACGCCAACTAGTTTTTACCCAAATAGTTTACTTTTGGTTAAAACTTTTTTGAAACCCATTACTAAACTCATTATAACATTGTTCCTAACTCTATGACTCATTTATCCCTTTATTGCTCAGTTACTCTTAACTATTTGAGAGAACACTACTTAATCGGCCCCTTTTTGTCTCTCAACGGTTCAGCCCCTGTTTGGCGAGATTATTCGAGACAATTTCGGTCTGTTTTTCTTTTAAATGCTCAATAACTTTTGACAAGATTATTTGAAACAATTACGATTGACACCTGACCTAACGGGTTAAAGGCATTATCCGTGCCCCTGACTTAATCGGATATCAACATTATACAACAGTTATAAGATTTTCTCTTTTTCGTGTCATAATACAGTTTAACGTAATTATTATTAATTGGCAGAACTATCTAATTCGATGACTGGTTATTCACTCACTACTCTCTAATTTCTGCTATTTTCTAAGCTTCGTAGTTCTAAAATCGACCACCAATGTCCGGCCACTAATTTCTGATGGTTAGAGTACGTGCATACCTTGGAAATTTGATCCGTTGTCCGAATACTGTCGAAAACTTTCGAGCTGTCTACAGAAAAATTGTCGCTATTTATATTCCTCGTCTCTATAATCGAGGACTGTGAGTACCCCAAATAGTTAGTGGATACTTATATTTTACCACAGTAGCAATGCAAGTTACTGAAGTTTATCATCATAAAGTTTAAAAGAATAATTTATTTATCTCCAAATTAAAACTATTTAAAATTTTAAAATTTCAGTGTTTTGAATTTATCTTAAACCGACTAGCTAAATACCGACAATCAAACGCACGACACATCGTGAAAACTTCGCAAATAAAACAAAATTATTTATGAGTTACTCGCCATAGCTTGAGCTAAAATTAACGTGCATTTTTTTGCAGTTTTTTATTTAAAAAAATATTAAAAGATACAATGTCTTCAAATTTAATAATCATTTCGACAATGACAGGATTATTAGTAGTAACGACCCATAATTTTCGAACAAAATTACTACAGCTTATAGAAATAAAGTCAGACTTATTTTTATTTGAGTACTTTTTTTGGTATTTACATTAGTACTTATATTTACTTTTTTACGCGTTATAATTGTTTAAACAATGATTCCAGTTTTACAAAATTTCAAACCAATCTTGTAGATCTTGTGACTGTAATTTTTCAGTACTGCTGCCGGTTTGTGTTTGTACCATTTGTCTGTGTGTTCAAGACGCAATTGTCTGCATAATTACTAATATACTGCCTTCACCATTTGATCGTGTTTATATCTTTTTATTCTTTTGGTTTTTTTATTTGCATTCACTTATTATGTGGTTTAATGTTCCAGACTGTCGGTATTGTATATACGCCGGATAACAAAGTAGAAGAAGTACGAAGATGAAGAAAACGATGAAGAAGTTGAATAATAATAAAAATAATATATATATATATATATATATATATATATATATATATACACATACATATGCTTATTTAATCATATTTCACCCCTTATTAATACTTATCTTTTAATTCATGAAGCTCGAAGAAACTACAGAGCAAATAAATGACTAAAAGACTATATTACAAATTCCAAGATGTTGTCCATCTTACCTTTTATTTCTTCAAGCATGTTAAAATGTTCAATTTTGACACCACCTGTTTCGTAGCGCAGAATCATTCAAATAATTATTATGTCAATTTTTGACATATTAATTATATGAATAGTTCTGCGCTACGGAGCAGATGTTGTCATGAAATGAACACTTTAACATGCTGAAAAAAATAAACGGTAAGATGGACAACAGCTTGCAATTTGTAATGTAGTCTTTTAGGCATATATATATATATATATATATATATATATATATATATATATATATATATATATATATATATATATTTAAATAGACATTCTGACGAGTTATTTGCGGGCGTCTCTTCTGCGGTCGAGTGGAAGAACTGCTGACTGTCAACACGACGGTTCTAGGTTAAATCCTAGGCTTGGGAGAGATGCTAGTCTAGCGGCGCTGATGAGTTGTGATACAACGAAACAGGACTGTATGTCGATGACTACAAATATATATATATATATATATATATATATATATATATATATATATATATATACACTTCAGGCCGCCCGCCATTTCCCCGTCGTAAAATAAACTTAAATATGATATTTCGATTAATGCTGATTTCGTATTTATTATTATATTGTATTGGGCCCAATATATAGTAATGATTATAAAAGTTTAAAAAAGACTCGTGCGCCACCACCGAGAATCGAAACCAAAATGTATAGCTTACGCTTTACTTTTTCCTTTGACGTTAATGCCTGAGCTATGAAGACATGCTTGCTGCAACGCTAAAAATTAAAACATGAACCATTAGCTATTACGTTATGCATGCAGATTAGTAATACCGTTGTTCGACTTTCAACTGGCAAATTCAATTTTTTTTTTAATTTTCACACTTTTGCACCGATTTTCACCAGCTAAACCCGAATATAAAGTTCTACATGAGTTCGAATACCCTATATATTAAGCTTCATGTTTATAGATAAAAACTGACAGAGGAGTTTGGCAGGTAAATGTTTCAAACAAATATATATATATATATATATATATATATATATATATATATATATATATATATATATATAAGAGGTTTGTGTTTACTATAAGCTTTTTTACGCAAGTATAAATCATGTAGAATATCTGCATGAATATAATTACACAAAATAGTTAACTAAAGAGGATCATCCCATGGGAAATCCGAAAAAACTAACAGGAAATTAATTAAAATGAATGTTAAAAAGAATTTGCAAATTAGCTAGATCTTTTGCAGATGAATGCAATTCCACGACCTATATATAACAAAATTGTATTTTTTTTTTAAATAAATAGATAAATTTGTTTTTAATATGAATATAAATACAAAAAAGGAAATTCATAGGAATATATATATATATATATATATATATATATATATATATATGTATGTATATATATATATAATTAGTGATTGACTGATTAAGATATTTTACTGATCCCGCACTAAATTTCTGATTCCGAGACAATCATCGATTCCGATTCTTTATAATAAAGTATTATAAATTATGATAATATAAAAAAAAACATATTTGTGGAGGTGTGTATGGATTTTAATTTTACTAATAGATTAAAATCAATAAATATATATCGATTTTATTATTATTATTATTATTATTATTATTATTATTATTATTATTATTATTATTATTATTTTTATTATTATCAGCGGTGGAACATTTTATTTTAAACAAAATCAAATAAAAATGCGATTAAATTTCGGCACAAATATTTCCCATTCCCATACCCTTCATGTCCCGATTAAAAAAAAAAAATTTTCGATTGCCGATTCCTATTAATAATCCTAACATGTGCTTTGGAAACACTGCTACACTCAATCGGTGCAAACGTTAGCCAATGAAAGGGCAGAGAGTGTATCCCTGGTTTTATATTAGTTATCCTTCTTTTATACGCATTTCTTGTTGAAGACTGAGAGTTCATCTCTGTTGTTTTAAACGCGCCCCGGATAATAACCTGGGAATTTCTATGTCCCAGTGTAACACATACAACAGCTTGGATTTCTAAATGGTCACCAATCTGGAATTGATCCGGTTCATTGTTGCTTAACTCCGGTTATCTAACGAGAACCAATGTGTCCAGTGATTATTTCGTGTATATATATATATATATATATATATATATATATATATATATATATATATATATATATATCTATATCTATATATAGTGTGTGTATATATGTGTGTATATATATATGTATGTCAGGTCATGTCATATGCTACTGGTACCATGTAACCCAGTACTACCTGCCTCATGGTCGGGTCACCGGCGACTAAACTGGTTCCCCCACCAGACTTGTTTGGTGAGGAGGGCGGCTAGTCTCCTTGAAGGATTAAAAACAAGACCTTCCAAAGGGCGAATGAACTCTTTTTCTGGGTCAACGGCGAACTAGCACCGTGTATATTTGTGTGTGTGTGTGTGTGTGTGTGTATTGGGGTAGAGAGGGCTCCCGTAAGTCGTGGTGTAGGCAACATTTCTAGGAGAAGCAAATCTCTGATTTAAAAACCATAAAGCGGAAGACCAGTGGCCGCATTAAGCTGGTCTGCAGTTTAATTTGTTGCTGGCTACCTTGCTCTTGCTTGTTGCTGGATCTCAACATTTTGAACCGAGAGAGAGACTTAGCTGTTGTACAAAGCTAAGACTCTGTAACATCATATTTGTATAGATACTCCCTCAGACATTTGGGCTCATCAATTTTAAATGTCTGAGGGAGTGGCACTCGTCTGACAAGACGTTGCAATCATCATATATATATATATATATGTGTGTGTGTGTGTGTGTGTGTGTATATATATATATTGTTTTTTTTAATATAATTATCCACTGACAAGTGTTTCGTCGTCTGCGACTCATCATAGTCATCATCAGAGAATCTAGCGAGATTCGAAATCGGGACCTCGCGGTTATGAACCTAAACATTCGTAAATATTTGAATTCATTCAAAACGTATCGCAAAAACAAAAAAAAATAACATCTAAATAAATCGCGATATATCCAGACAGTCGAGCGAGATGGACGCGCGGGTAAGGGGTTTAGGGTCATTACCGATGGGTCCCGATTTCGAATCTCGCTAGATTCAGCAACTCTGATGAGTCGTATACGACGAAACACGGGTCAGTGGATAATTATATTAAATAAACAAACAATATTTATGCCGCTCCCCATGTGCGAGTACCAAGTTGGTCAAAGGGGAAATTATTCCCAACTCGAATTTAGGTAAAAATGCACTTTCGTAAATATTTGAATTCATTCAAAACGTATCACAATAACATCTCTCTCATATATATATATATATATATATATATATATATATACACTAGCAGAAGTACCCGTCGCTGACTGGGTTCAAAAATAGCCTACAGAAAATGGACTGTGATTGATGAAAGTATGATACGTTATGTAAAGATATAGGTTTCGATATTCAAAAATTTTACCCTACGCAAAATATGATGAAATAAAGATAATTTTCGCGAAAATATATATTTTTATATCAACTTTGTTTCCATTCGTAGCCAAGAGTGACCAACAAAATGATGTTTCCTTAAAAAGAGAAAATGTCATACATATAATAATAAATATACAAGAAATAAATGTTACCATAGTCAATAAAAGTTATTTTATCGTAGAAAAGTTCATTGGTTTGTATTTTTAAGTAGTTTGTAAAAAAATATTTTTTTTTTAATTCACGAACCGGTTTTTAAAAAATCTAAATTGCAGCGACTTTGAAATGGAGAGCCCCGTTTTCAATTTGAAGGAGGGGCACTTGAGCATTCTGTGTTATCAATTTAAGAGAGTTCCGTCAACGTAAGGAATATTTATAAACAAATTTTAATGTTTTCCGTTATTTTGTGCTAGTCGGGTAGTCGTTTGTTGGCTTTTCTGCTAAACACTCTAACTAAATAATATTGACGAAATATCGAAAAACAAAGAAACAAAAACAGTTTGGAAAAATAATGAAGCTTTACTTACTTTCGTAAAATAATCCGAAACAGCAAAATGAGATATTAAAAAAGTAAACACGTAATTACTTTAGTTTTTTTAAGCAAAGAATCGATATAAATATGAATAAGGAAAAATGTCTCCCTTTTCAAGCAGAACAGCTTCGTTTCAGTTTTACAGTATTGATCGGTGTAGTATTGCGCCGTCGGATTCAGGGTTGTTACTATTGTAATGTAAAGAACACGCAGAAAGGGTTGTAATCAACTAAATTCCTTCTAGTACACCGACAAAAAAAGCTTAAACAGATATATAAATAAATAAAAATTAAAAGCTTATGTAAATGTTTAAAAAAAAACACGTAATCACGTGAGCAGGATTTTTTCCTTCTTTTGACACGATAACAAGTAACGTTCTTATTTTTTATTATTTATCTATTTTCGAAAGAGTGCCACGTGCAAATGGAGAAGGAAAAAACAGAGTTATGCAAAATTTGTGTCGAGAATTGTCTAAAGTTCCGACTTTTTTTTTTGCTTTCACTTTAATAAGAACGTGAATTTATGAGGTGAATTTATTCGACACAATATGATTCAACTAAAAAAAATAAATAAAAGCTAACGTGAATTAAGATTAAAGTTAAGGTGTTATTGTGAACCCTCACCCCTTTTAAAAAACCTTGTTAATCTTACATATTTCCATTCTATAGAGGTCAGGCGTGAACGAACACCCAATAATTTTCTTATTCCATATTTCTTCAAACTGAAACATAATTATCAAAGTATACTTACGCAAATAGATATGAAAAGTCTTTGTTAAAGTTTGTGCCATATTTCCATGGACTACAGGCGCGAACGCAGAACCCACAATTTTATTATACCATCCCTATTTAAGTTGAAACATACTTATCAAAGTATTCATATGTACATCTATATCAAAAACCCTTGTAAACGTTTTTTTTTTATTTCCATACTTTGGGGGCCAGGCGCGAACGCAGATCCCACAATTTTTATGAATCACCGTTTTGCCAGATCAAACATACCCATTCCTGATCCTCGATACATCTTCTATCATTATATGTAATCAGTTTTTTAAAATAGTCAACCATATAGGAGCCTATTCGTGGCCAGACACACCCACACAGAGAGAGAGAGAGAGAGAGAGAGAGAGAGACAGACAGACAGACAGACAGACAGACGTTCAGCTTTATATTATATATATATATATATATATATATATATATATATATATATATATATATATATATATATATTGACCTTTGTTTGAAGTGCGTTAATGAACTATGAAATTAATATGAGGTAAGAAACAAAGTACATATATATATATATATATATATATATATATATGGAGTATTTCCGAGTGGAATGTCATTTGAGTTTAAGATATGGAACTCTTGACCTTTTTAAAAGTCTTTGATCATTCCAAGAGCACGAAGGTGCCACTTGAAGAAATCGGCATGAAACACAATCTTCTACAGACTACCAGTAATGCCAAAAGAAACGAAAGATCAGATTCAAACTGAACCTTCGCGTAATCTTTTTTAAGTTGCAAATTTGCTGTGAGCGTCCACAGCAATAATGCGATGAGCAGTTTTGTCTCAATCTCGTGGTTTCGAATTAACGTCATTCTTATATAAAAGAATGACTCCAACTTTCTGAGCGTACCATCTTAAGTGGTGTTGGAAATTAGCTTGCACCTTCTTATAGACTTCCGGACTTAAGTTCCTAGTGTAAGCCAGTGATGGAGAAAATTTCTTATGTTGATTCAATCCTGCCAACCCCCCCCCCAACATCTATATATATGCAAGTGTGCGGAACTGAACACAGAGTTTCTCCATCAAACGTACTGCCTGCCGTTCGATCGCGCATGCATATACATATGTACGCTCCTTTCTGTACTACTGCGATCAGATAAACACAAACTTCCCATCAGATTCTTGTCGATTTATCAGCCTTTATGACCAGAAGGAGCACATACAGGGTGGAACGATAAAAGTATCGCCTTAAAGAAAATAAAACTACAGCTTTATTTTAAAGCTTTTATTGAAAATATCAATTCAGATAACTTGATTATGTAATAGAGCTGACATCTATTCAATATAGCCGCCTCCAGTCTCAATCACTGCCTAGATACGGGCCCGGAACTGGAAGCAGGCATTTTCTACAAGCGTCATTGGGAGCTCAGTGAATACTCGGATGATGGCGGCTATCGGGTTAGGGTTAGGGTTGTGGCAGGTCATGTTGTTGATGTTCTCGACGTATGATCAAACGAAGTAGTTCAGCGGGTTCAGGTCGGGGAGGAGGGGACCAGTTTGAGAAGAGTACAAAGTCGTAGCACTCCTCCTGAAGCCAAGCCTTGGTCTCTTTGGGCTTATGGGCCAGTACGAGTCCTGCTGCCACACCCAGGATCTGCCAATAGCCACCTGACTGCCCAATGAGATCACTACACGCTTCATCTCATCTGGGTATACTTTGGTGTTGACTTTCAAGCCAACTTCGAAGGGTGGCATGATGTTGCCCTTACTTGGAATCGCACCAAAGATCATAACCGTAGCCGGAAACTTTGTTTTCGTCACCCTTTGCACGACCCTGTTACTCGTTGAAATCCAGCGATGCATTTTAAGGTGCTGGCAATATTCCTGTTGTCATAACTTGGTAGAGAGCATGAGTTATGCAGCGGCACATCTCCGATCTCACTCGTTGAACATTGTCACTTTCAGACATAGTAGACGGCTCCTATTGCTCTGGGGATTTGTACACAACTAGCCAACTAGTAGATTGTCCGCAAAAAATAATAACAGAAGACCGGTTTTCATCAAAGGAAAATGAAACCTTATACTTTTCTAGGGTGGCAATATTATCGTTCCAATCTATAGTTGGTTGTCTCTATAAGAATCTCTATCCGTTGGTCTGCTATGCTTAAGTTAGAAATGGCGTTTTCATGGTTAAACTCGTAGATTCAATAGTCGTATCTCAAGAATGTATCTGTTCTTGTTTTTCCTGCTGACGCGAATCAAGTTTCAATGATAGGGGACTAAAAAGGAACTTTTAATTCAATTTTTTTGGAGGGAGGGGGGTCTCCAAAGAGGTTAGGGTAACCCAGATTTGCAAAGACGGAAATGGAAAAGCATAAGGGGATATTTTTTCTCGGCATCAATTTATGCCACAAGCGATTCCGCTTGATGGAATTATGGTAGTGATGAAGGCCGTTTAGCGTGTTGACATATTAACTGACGTGACTCCAGGGAAATTGGGCGTGCATTAAAAATTGGTATACGTGATTTTCTTTCCACTCGTTTAAAATGATTCGATAAAACTCAATTTAGAAAATGCGTATTGCTTCGATTTTGGTGGAGAATAGCTTCTTTTGTACAGTTGAGGCATAGTAATATCATGATTAGGACCGATGATACATACACACACACACACACATATATATATAGTTAGCTATTAATATATATATATATATATATATATATATATATAGTTAGTTAGTTATGAAAATATATTTTTGAATATATATATATATATATATATATATTGAAAAAAAAAATATATATATATGTATTGAAAAATATATATAGATGAAATATATTGTTTTTAAAATATAATTATCCACTGACATGGGTATCGTCGTCTATGACTCATCAGAGTGGTTGAATCTCGCGAGATTCGAAATCGGGACCCCACGGTAAAGAGCCTAAACTCTTACCGCTCACCCATCTCGCATGACTGCTTGGATATATTGCGATTTACTTAGATGTTATTTGTTTATGTTTTTTGTGATACATTTTTTAATGAATTCAATTATTTACGAAAGTGCATTTGTACCTAAATGCGAGTTGGGAATAATCATAATAACCAATTTGGTACGCACATATGGGGAGCGGCATATATATTGTTTTTACAATATAATTATCCACTGACATGTGTTTCGTCGTCTACGACTTATCAGAGTGGCTGAATCTAGCGAGATTCAAAATTTCCAAGCAGTCATGCGAGATGGGCGAGCGGTAAGAGTTTATTAATGTAACTATCGCTAGACGTGGACTCCCTATTATGTTACCTAGCATATTCTCTTCAGGTGATAAATATTAGTGTTTGGAATACCATGGTATAAAGATTCCTCGCTTACCCTACATCCGTAACTGATATATACCCGTATTTAATAAATGAATGAATCTATATAAGTATACGTCTATATTTTTATATCGTCATTTTCTTTCTTTATTGATTTCTATGTAAACTCCAAAACAATTTGATGAGCTTTGCATTATCGTGATAAAGAATTGTTCTAATTCTCTTCCTTTAACTTTCACCACACACACACACACACACACACACACACACACACACACACATATATATATATATATATATATATATATATATATATATATATATATATAAAGAGAGAGAGAATTCTTTTTTTTTAGCATTTTGCTCAAGCTGTAAATGGGTTATTTTACCGAAAGTCAAATATTCACCCACCATCGCATACATTCAAACCGAGAGATTGTTTGATATTCTAACCGTCCCTGTAAGCGTAATTCTTTAATTCCTTCTTTCACTTGGTTCACCGGGTATATTTGCCAGCTAGTTTTTAAAATGTTTTTCATGAGACCAGTTGCTTCTATAATTACTGAAACGGTAAAGATCTTCCTAAAATTCCAGTTTCTTTTCATGTCATACATATGACCTTGGTATTTCGTTATCTTTTCCTTGTCAGCTCTGTTTCAACCCAACATCAGTGGGGATACTAACTTCTACTAAGGTTGCTTCTTTCTCCTTGTCCCATATCACACTGTCAGGTTTAATAGTGCCGTTTCCTATATACATAGCTCTAAGAATAGCTTATTCATAGTGGATATATTAAATTAATTTATGTGTTCGTAGATTTTACATATCTCCATTTCTTTTTTTATCTTTTTATCCTTTTCATTCCATATGAAAAATGGCTAATAGTTTTTTAGGAACAGACATTTGTCTCTGATGAGTTGTTTAGTAATTATTTGCTGTTAACTAAACAGGTATAAAACGTACTACATAAAAAGCTTATGAGCGTGAATGAAATATATATTTTTGTTTTCAAATGATAAGTAATGATATATATATATATATATATATATATATATATATATATATATATATATTATTCCCAACTCGCATTTAGGTAAAAATTCACTTTCGAAAATAATTAAATTCATTATAAACATATCGCTAAAACCAAAACAAACAATATCTAAGTAAATCGCAATATATCCAGACAGTCGTGCGAAATTGGTGAGCGGTAATGGGTTTAGGCTCATTACCGTGGGGTCCCGATTTCGAATTTCGCTAGATTCAGCCACTCTGATGAGTCGTAGACGACGAAACACGGGTCAGTGGATAATTACATTTTAAAAAATAATAATATATATACATATAAATATATATACATATATAATCGTATTCCTGTTTGTTTTCTTTTTAAAAGGTATACTGCTTTCGTTTAGGATCGATTATTAGTGGATCGGTTAGCTTTCTTTTCCGAACCGACTGTCGTTGTTCACGTGTTGTTCACGTGTTGTTCGAGATCAGATATATCAAAAGTTGTGTCAATCGGTAGTGTATTGCTGGTGTCATCTGCGCGACATCTTAATTGGTTTGGGTGATGTTTATGAGTATGTTTCGGTCCTTGCACGATTTATACCACATCACCAACTTTCTTTCTGATTGTACCTACATCCAAAAATGAGGTGTTATTTTCGTAACGTTTGTAAAAAAATTCTCTCCTTTGGTATGAAAGGTTTACTCGGTACACAAGTGGTCACTTGTGGTCTTGGCTGTTCTGGTAATAGTTCGTCAGAAACGGATCCCACCTTCCGTGCAAATATAATTTTCGCCGGTGAGGCCGCTGTTGGGGTGTTAAGATTAGGTTTAATCCTATGCAAGTGTTGAAATTGTCGGAGGGCTTCATCTGTTGACGTATCTTGAGCCTTCTTTAATACACTTTTGAGAGTGTTGACAAGCGTTCCGATTGCACATTCGATCTTGAGTGATATTGGGGAGTGGTGATATGTTTAATTTGAAACGTGTCATAAAAAACTTTTGAACTCTGCAGACATGAACTGAGTTCCATTGTTGCTCACGATGCAGTCCACCACACCGAAACGAACAAACAGTTCATGTATGAATTTGTTGTTGTTCCAGTTTTCGGTCTTTTGCACCTTAATACCTTATGCCAATCGGTGTAGCTATCGAATGATTAAATAATTGTGGTCAACGAGCAGACCTGCAAAATCGATATGAATTCTTGACTACGGCTGGTCAGACTTCGGTCAAGGTTTGAATGTAATGGGTGGTGCTTTTGCAACGGGACTTATGGCAGAATTTGTTTATAGGTTGGTCCCACGATTAAAATCGCTCCATTTAATCCGTTCCGAAGAGGATTTCAGATGTCTTATATACATAAACTCTCACTTTTTTAACATCACAGGGAGTATCCTTTTCCCCTTAAATTTTACTTTATCGCCTGTCACTGCTCCAGCTGACTTATTCATCTCACACATGGTTGGTTTCTTCAACCTATTCCATGTCTGAGCCGAAGCCCAACTGTTACTCCACTTTTTTTTCCTTTTGCAATGTGTCACTTTGTGGCCTTTCCTGCCATACTCATTGCATTTTGCATTTTGCAAAAATATCTTACGGACCAATGTTGTCTGCCGCAACGGTTGCACAGCTTTGACCATACTCTCCACGTGTCCGTCACTGACTGACTTGGTCCACCAGTCCTCGTTACCCAAAGGTGACGTTATGGAACAGTTCATTATTCCAGGCAGTAGGGGTGCGTTTCCAACATATATGTAGTGACCTTTTTTGTGTGTACGGAACGGTCTTAACCAAACTCGTCTGTTTTTATCATTTGACGCTGATTCGATGAAGAATCGAATGTGGAACGTATTAAATATTTATTGATTATTTTATCTTGAAACCGAAAAGTTATTTTTTAAAAATTCAAAACAAAAAGGCACAATTAAACGGAAGACTCGCTGTGTTCAACTATGCTTACATAAAGCAAAGAATGCCGCCTAAATACACATTATACGTATATATATATATATATATATATATATATATAATTCATTATGCAAATCGCATAGACCTCATAAATCAAATTAGCATTCAAATTATTTCAATGGTTAATTTGGATGTAGGAACAAATGAACTATTAAATAGTTTTCATGTTTCTTTTTGTCTCTTAAACTTACCGGATTCCATCAGAATAATTCATCTGGTCTGGTGGATTACCAAGCTCAGTGCTGTTGCTATGGAAAACACCATTTGATAAAGGTGAACCACTCCTCGTATAAGCCAGTGTAGAGTAACCATACCGGGGAATCTTATTTGCGCTGTGAATACTATTTTATTTTAAATATTTAGTCAAGGTTAACTTGTAGGGGAAAGTATCCTCATTCTAGGTTGTCTTGACAAAACCCTTGTAAAGAGAGAACTGAGACAATCAAAGACAGTTTCCCTGTATGTATACGCATGTTTGTTTCTATGTGCGTCTTTCGGTGTAAGTTTCAAATTAATCTCATTGGAAGGCGGCTTATGGAGTTTAATTTCCACTCGTTCTTCAAGTCCATATAAACATCTCATTAAATATGTGCACAGCGCAAATTTGCATGCAGCTCCTTCCCCCATTCTGTCTTCGATAATGTTTAATGTGGGGAAAGGGTGTACACATTTCCTGATAGGATCTAATCTCCTCTCGACCATAGACACAGGCTGACTAGCATAATCAGTTGGTTCGGCATTCTTTGTCAGTTTGTTTGATTTGTTTTATGGCAAAGCAAACGTTTATAGTCATATTAAAACACTGGAGTTGAGCAACGTTGAACATAGTCAGTACCAGGTGGGTTACTATTTGGGAATATTGGATGCTGTATTTAGGGGGACGTTGAAACATCTATGCCAAAAAAAAGAAAAGAACTACTGCCATGAAAATGTTTTTAGTATATACCTCAGTTTTTCCATAGTGAACCACACATATAACAAAGGAATCTCTACCTCTTAACCGGAATTTCTGTTATCAAGCATATTGTGAAGCTCTCTATAGTATTTATTTCCTTAATTACGAGGTGCCTTCAATACGTTTCCAGACTTTTTTGTACAGGCATTCAAAATTGTCGTAGACTCTTGAAAATTCAGTATGTTATTGTTATACATCTTATGAGATGATTGAACAATTTCTATGATTTCAGGTTCAAATGAACAGATATAATAGCAATTGGAATATACCCTACTAAAGCTTGATAATGACAGCTGGTGGATTTCAAAAATGCAATCTGGACGTAAAGACACTTTAGAAGGATATGCAGTAAAATTTTGTTTTAAACTTTGGAAAAATGACGCAGAAGCGTGTGGAATGCTTCAGGCTGCTTTTGAATTATGTTGCATGAATCTAGCATCAGTTTTTGAGTGGCATAAGAGATTCAAAGAAGGAAGTCTGTGAAGAATGATAAGAGGTGAGGGAGGTGTAAAAAAGCTAGACTGATTTGCCAAACAAAGAATATCGTAGATAATGACCATCGTATGTCTATAGAGACAATAAGTGCACAGTTTGATGTCAGTGTGGGAACTGTACACACAATTATTCACAAGAAACTGAAGATGCGGAAGATTTGCGCAAAGTTTGTTCCAGAGTTAATTTTCTACATAGTTACAACCATTTTACACGAATTTTTACAAAGAATTCAATGGTGCATCCCTGTTTTAATGCAAGTCCATGACAGAGGTTGCATTCTTAGAGTCTCACATCGTCAACATATGAAACTTTCTGGTAATAGAAGTATAAGTTCAGTGATCACATCAATACAATTTTCAGCACATTCTGATCCATTCAGCCGAAATAAAAAATAGCAGATTACAATACTTTTGGAACGCCTCCCCTATATATATATATATATATATATATATATATATATATATATATATATATATATATATATATATATATATATATATATGTGTGTGTGTGTGTGTGTGTGTGTGTGTGCGAAAACCGAAACCAAGACTTATAAAGAATTCTTTATAAAATTATTTTTAAAAAATAGATTATTGGAGTGCCATAAGCTATAATCGAAACCGAAACCAAAACTTATGAAGAATTCTTGGGGAATTATTCATTAAAAAAATAGATGACTTAAGTACCATCAGCTATAATCGAAACTGAAACTAAAATTATAAAGAATTTTTAGTAAAATCATTCATAAAAAAATTAAATGACTTGAGTGCCATCAGTTATAATCGACACCTATCCTTGTGGCCATGTCACTACTAAAGGCGCTGGAGGTAAACATTTCATCTGAGCTAACGTTATCCGCCTGATAGTCAGGGACCCGAACCTTGGATTACCACTAAGAAGGCTGTCCTATCAGCAGGTGCAAAGTACTGGGGCTGCTGTATCGCCATTTGGTGAATGTATTCTGAACCATGCAATAGTTTCTGGTGGGGCCTCTCGATGCCATACTTGTGGGTAATTGTTACAGCTTTACCTTATCATGTGATACAAAAAAAATCCTGTCTTTTTCTCCCTTACTTTCCCTCTCTATCCTGCTCTAACCAAGTCGGTCGACCTGGTCCACAAATCCCAGAAACCTCAACATGAAATATCTCCAGAAAAAAATGCGAATAAACCTAAAACTCCATCCTCCAATGTAGACCCCTACTACCATGTCTCCTTCTCCATCATCAGGGGTTGACATTCCAACCTTCCAGAGGTTGAAACCCAATTACAGGAGATAAAACCGGACATATTCTTCCAAAGCGAAACTGGTGTAGAGCCGACCACTTCCCTAGGCGAGTTCATAATTAAAGGATACTCTAACTTAACATCTAAAGATTGCCATGGACATGGAATACGTGCATGGATTAAAGATGGCTTTCTGTGTAATAGAGATATTACATTATATGTGTTTCCAGGTTCCACTCGCTTACACCCCTGCATTTATATTTGCCCTCTATCGCCCTCACAACAGCGGAGTTACTATCTTTAAGAGTATATCTGAGAAAATTGACCACATCCTGTCTGCTCATCCTTCGGCTAATATCCACATTTGTAGTGACTTAAATGTCCACAATATGGAATGGCTGATCCACTCGAACAAGACAAATGATTAGGGGAGGTTTTGTCATGATTTCGCTATTGCCTATGACCTCACTCAGATTGTTCACGAACCCACCTGTGTGCCCGATACTTCCAGTCAGTATGCAAACCTTCTAGACCTTTTTCTCACAACTTACCCTGAGCTATGTTTATGTTCCGTTCTATCTCCTCTGGGATCTTCGGACCATTCAGTTGTATCAGTTAAGATAAAAATGAAATATAAAAAGTCTTCAGACGTACCTCTCCACCGTATAGTATATTGATACTCTACGGCGTATTGGGATAGCTTCCGTACCTTTATACATGATCTACCTCTGCATTCCATGTTTGAAAAGGATGTGTCCGCTATAGTGTTAGACCTGACTGAATGATTAATTGTAGGCATAGACCGATTCATACCATCCAAAAAATTCCAACAAAAACCCAACCCATCGCATACAGAAATCACTTTTTCCATAGCTACCAACGTAATAGATGCTCTGAGATTAAAGCTGCTTTCAGGACTGCCAGCAACCACTGTAAAAGAGTAATAAAATATGCAAGGGAGCTATATGCTCAGTCGGTTAAATCCAAAGTAGGTGAGCAATGGCTTAGTTCCCACCAGTTTTGGCAAATAGCAAACAGGATACTGAACAGAAGCGTGCGTTCTATCCCAACCATTATCAACGGACCAGACGTCATCTTGTCAACATCAGACAAGACCAAACTATTTGCCAAGAACTTTGCAGCTAATTCTACCCTATGCGATGAAGGCCATCAACTCCCTGTATTTCCTCCTATAACAGACAATACGCTATGCAACATACAAATATCTGTGCGTGAGGTCGCCAAGCTAATCAAGAACCTTGTTTCCAGTAAAGCAACTGGCCCTGACGGCATTCCAATTACAGTGTTGAAAAAGCTTCAACCAGAACTTGCCCCCATACTTACAAAACTGTTTAAGCATTGCCTTGAAGAGAAGTGCTTCCCAATATAATGGAAAAACTCATCAGTATGCCCTGTATTTAAGAATTCAGGTGATAAGTCATCTCCCTCTCAGTACAGACCAATAAGTCTCCTGTGTGTCATGAGTAAGTTGCATGAATCCATATTAAATAAAGAAGTAGTCAACCACCTCAGCAGAAATAACCTTTTTAGTGACATGTAATATGGTTTAATTTCTGCCAGAACTACAGCAGATGTGCTAACGGTTATATCTCATAGGATTAGTGAATCTCTTGACAAAGGCTTTCTTTCTAGGGCAATTGCTCTTGACATGTCAAAGGCCTTCGATAAAGGCCTACTTTACAAGATTTCCAGCTACGGTATAACTGGAAATATTTTCTCAATCATTAAATCATTTCTCTCTGATAGGCTCATAAGAGTAGTGGTTGATGGGAAAAAAATCAGAGGCCCTCAATATTAATGCTGGAGTCCCTCAGTGGTCCATCCTGGGCCCAACTCTCTTCCTGATCTACATCAATGATCTCCTAAAACGCATACTTAAATCATTCGTTGACATCTATGCTGATGACACGACCATCTATGGCAACACATCTAAGGCTGTAAATGACAAAGTTCTTTCTGATTCTATCTCCTCTGATCTTGAGCGCACAGTACAGTGAGGAAATAGGTGGTTGGTTACTTTTAATGCATCTAAAACCAAGCTCCTATCTTTAACTCATCAACGCTCTGATCCCTATCTGGCATCAGTTGAAATGGATGGCTCTCGTCTAGGGAGACTCCATGTTTAGATAAGCTTCTGAGCTTGACGTTTACTCCTAACCTGAAATGGAACACGTACATCAAGTCTGTTGCCAAGGTCGCTGGAAAAATGGTAGGATCCTTCTACCGCTCCAGAAGATATCTCACTGCTGATGCAATTCTCTATCTATATAAAAGCCAAGTATGTCCACGGATGGAGTACTGCTGCCACATCTAAAAACAACCTATCCAGCCCTGACAGTGCAAAATAGACTTTGTGACTTAATGGAGGATGCCCTTTTCACTTCTCTACAACCTCTCTCCTACAGAATAGACGTTGCGAGCCTGTCTTTGTTTTATCGTTACTTCCATGGCAAATGCTCGTCTGAACTCCAATCCCTGGTCCCACCTCGCCAATCTTTCACAAAAAACACCCATCTAGCTGAAACTACTGTCAAAAATTTTCCCCAACTGTGCCAAAACCAAAACATAGATACCATGAACAAAGTCTCTTTCTTAGAAGTGTACGCGAGTGGAACTCTCTTCCGTTTGCCTGTTTTCCACCTGACTACATCTTGGATGTCTTCAAGTCCAACATAAACAAATTTCTGATGAACCGCCCCCTTAAGTAAGACACTTTATCAAATCTCCAATACTAACGATTACTACAACACTATCCCATTGATTACTGTACATGACAATAACCCTTATCCCCGAGTGGCTTCCGGACCTTGATAAGTGGTGACTTTCATGTAAAAAAAGAAAAAAAATTAAACCAAAACTTATGAAGAATTCTTGTTAAAATCGTTTATTACAAGCGAGGAAATACATAACAATTAAATGACCGAGATGTATGCGTAACACAGAAAATAACACACACACTAGCATATTAATCATTCTATATATATATATATATATATATATATATATATATATATATATATATATATATATATATATATGTGCATACTCTGAATATCATTGAGCATCAGGGTGAAGGAATTAATCTTTTTAGTCAATTTTTCGATATTTATCATCCAAAAGGTTGAGCTTCAGAAGGATACTGATCTCGTGAAAATTTGTCGCCTCTGTCGAAAAATTTAGACACACATGCATACGTACATACATACATTGAAGCAGACAGGTTATATTTATGTTATAGATTATTGTCTATCCTGCTAAAACTAGAAAAATATTACTCTTGGATTATTTATATGAAAACTCTAATATATATATATATATATATATATATATATATATATATATATATATATATATATATATTAGTGTGATGGCTAATCCACAGGGGAGACAACCAAGCAAAAAAACCCTTAGCAAAATTTATTCCAAAGCAGCAAACTGAAGCTGGCTTCAGCATAGATATTAGCACTCTCCCTCAATGCTAGCGCACAAGTACATGTATTTGGTGACTTCAATGTCCACCACAGTAACTGAGCCAAAAAAACTGAACTCATCGATGTTACAGTCCTAAATGACTTTGACTTAATAGAGCTGAAAAGAAAATAATAATAAAATATCAGGAATTATAAATGATCTAAAAACAACACGGAAATAAGCGTTATACCCCTTTTGAAAAGAGCAAATGGCCTAATAAAAAAGTAATTTCAGAAATACTTAGAAGCAATTAAAGGCAGACCAAGCTTTAACGAAATAAAGATACCAGCCATAAAGCGTTTTTGTAAAAGAGTTTTCGGATATAAATGTAAATTGTATATGATAGCACAACACATAGCTTCTCTATATCTCATTCCCTATCACAGATGGTTATATTTCCGACACGTTTCTGACCACAGTTCCCAATGATTGTATAACGAATGCCCACAGCCCACTCGGGAATGCTGATCAAACTATGAAAATGGTAGAAATCGCCCTTAATTCTCAACCCAAAACTGGAGACCCACTGTTCAAAACAATGAGGCATTACGAAAAAAGCTGACTGGGAATCAAATGCCCCATGGGGAAATATCTTTTTTCTTCCAGCTGAACAGTGCGCAAATGAGACCACTTAATGGTTCAAAACTGCAATTGAAGCACATGTTCCCACACAGAAATACTATAGCAAGCCCCACTCTCCCCAATCGTTTACTTCAAG
Source organism: Euprymna scolopes (assembly GCF_053919585.1). Taxonomy (NCBI): domain Eukaryota; kingdom Metazoa; phylum Mollusca; class Cephalopoda; order Sepiida; family Sepiolidae; genus Euprymna; species Euprymna scolopes. The sequence continues at coordinate 6,566,135 of NC_136499.1, forward strand.
TTGTGCAGCTGCCATTGCTCAAAGGCAGCATGTGTACCGCAGATTCAACCAATTCAGACAGACAGATGTATATAGAAGCTAGAAGTAACTGTAAGAGAGAAATAGCGACAGCTAAGACAGAATACACTGAAACCACCAGAAAACCCATCGAAGTACAGAAATTAGGAACTCGTGTATTTTGGAAAATCTACAACAGTGTAGTAAATAATGGGCAATCAATGATTCCCCCACTATCAAATAATCATGAGGTTGCTTGCACGGCAACCGAGAAGGCTAACATGCTCTCAAGTCGGTTTTCCTCAAACCCCACATTGTACCCGGCACATCACTCCCTCCCTTACTTTCCTTTATGGACAGACGCCACACTAGATGATTTGATACATGCTATTATAAAAAAACTAGACACCGCAAAAGCATGTGGACCAGATCTCATCCCGGCTGTGCTATTAAAAAAACGCTCCACTGAGTTTGCTTCAGTTCTCTCCAAACTTTACAACAAATGCCTTAACGAATCTTGCTTTCCTGACTGCTGGAACACCGCTTCTGTGGTACCAGTTCTCAAGAATTCTGGCGAAAGAAATGACCCATTAAATTATCACCCCATCAGCCTTCTCCCACTTTTCGCCAAAGTATTTGAGTCCTTAATTAACAAAGCTCTTGTCCAGCACCTTACAGCTGCTAAACTCCTCGCCGACAATCAATATGGATTTAGGCAAGCCCGTTCCACAGCAGATATCCCAACTGTAATCTCTGAACATATATACCGTTCACTGGACAAAACAGGAGAGGGTAGCCCTTAATATATCTAAGGCTTTTGACAGGGTATGGCATGATGGTCTTCTAAGGAAAATTAGATCATATCAGGGGTCTATCCTCAGACCTTTCTTATTCTTGATATTCATAATTGACCTCCCTGATAAAATTGTTTTGGAGATGGGTATACGTGTTGATGACACCACTCTCTATAACAGGCACAAGAGGAAACAGATGAACACATATCTAAAGAAATGGCAGAAACACTAGATGAAGGCCTTCAATCTGTAGCGGAATCGGGACAAAAATGGATGGTCACATTCAATGCTGCCAAGACTAAGCTTGTTTCTTTCAATAACTACAAGAAACCCTCACTCCATCAATAGCAATGGCCAAGAACACATTACCCAAAAGTGCTTCCTTTAAACTGCTCGGCCTAATGTTTACAGTGAACATTAATA